>NC_057794.1:204465185-204505933 GCF_018294505.1 Triticum aestivum
TATGGGAAACCTCGGCCGGACTCCCTGCGGATGGAACCTGGATAGGCGATAAACCTGGATTGGAGACTTAGGTGATTAGGTAGGTCGTGGCCGACACCCACGTTGGGCTTCCGCTTGAAGGTTGCCGAGTACATGTCGTGTAAACGACGGTAAGTGGTGAGAGCGTGTATGAAGAAGTACAACCCTGCAGGGTTAACATAATCTATTCGAATAGCCGCGTCCGCGGTAAAGGACTACTTGGTTGCCTATACAGTTCATAGACAAGTAAATGGAAACTACTAAAAGCCTCAAGATAAGTGTGAGTGCCGAGGATGGCTCTTCCGTAGGAAGACGGAGGTGGATCCTCGGTAGTGTATTGAAGTGGTGAGTAGTGGACTCGTGTGCGCAAAACCATTTCAAGTTGAAGTCTCGTAGGATAGCCTAGCCAAGAGTCAGAGCTGGCTTGCTGCAATAACTCCACCAACCCTTCTTGATAATGTGCATGTATGTAGGATCTGATGTAAGTCTTGCTGAGTACCTTTGTACTCATGTTGCTATAATTTACATTTTACAGAAGACGCTGCAACCCCTTCTGATGGGTTCTTCGTAGACGTTGACATCAATGAGTAGGCTAAGGCCCAGGTGGTGATCCTGAGCTTGTGAAGGACCACGTAGTATAGCTAGGCTTCCCAAGCCTCTTTTATTTTACTAGTTGTCTGTACTCAGATAGGTTACTTCCGCTGCTGGTTTGTATGACTGTATGACTTGAATGCTGGGTCGTGTGACCCGTACCTATGTGTATGTTATGTATGGCTCTCTGAGCCTTAAATAAAGTACTTGTGTCGTAGAGTCATGTTGTGATGCCTTGCTGTATTTGCACATATCGAGCATATTGTGTGTATGATTGAAATGCTTGGTATGTGTGGGATCTGACTATCTAGTTGTTTATCTTTAGTAGCCTCTCTTACCGGGAAATGTCTCCTAGTGTTACCACTGAGCCATGGTAGCTTGCTACTGCTCTGGAACACTTAGGCTGGCCGGCATGTGTCCTTCTTCGTTCCTGTGTCTGTCCCTTCGGGGAAATGTCACGCATTGAGTACCGGAGTCCTGTTAGCCCGCTACAGCCCGGTTTACCGGAGTCCTGCTAGCCCAGTGCTACAGCCCGGACCCACTTGCTGATGACCGACACGTTCGTTGCTGGGTCATGGATGCCTGTCCCTGTAAGTCTGTGCCACTTTGGATTTACGACTAGCCATGTCAGCCCGGGCTCCTTATCATATGGATGCTAGCGACACTATCATATACATGTGCCAAAAGGCGCAAACGGTCCCGGGCAAAGGTAAGACGACACCCGTGGGAATACCGTGCGTGCGGCCGCAAAGTGATATGAGGTGTTACATGCTAGACCTATGTGGCATAGAGTCGGGGTCCTGACAGCGTTGGTATCAGAGCCGGACTGCCTGTAGGTTCTCCAAGCCAAACTGGTCGATGTTGAGTCTAGAAATTCTTTAGTTATATGTAGGGGAATTGTTTGTGGGTTGGAACGTAAGGCTCTTTTTACTCCTTTATCTTATGACATTCTGATCTGAGTCAGTCTATTCTTCCACCGGGGGTTAAGGAATTAGGATCTTTCTCTCTATCAGGTTCACGTGTTACTAATCAGTAGTACCTTATAGGTTGGATGGATACAAGCCTAGTTCAGTTCTACTGCCACATTATGTTGCTAGGATGGACTCAGAACTTGATATGATGTTGTTGAGTGTGTATGAAATCCTTTGTCAAATGTCTCAAAATCCTTCTTGAGCATTTACAGCCGTTATGCTGCCGAAATTTTGCTAGAAATTCTAATGCCTTTGCATTATGGTTGTGCTTTCAGATGGCCACTCGCGACCTCAATCAAGTGGTTCGCCTGACTCGATGCCTAGATGTACCCGGCCATACTGCCATGTTGGTCAGGGTAATGACTGAGGCTGGATACCGTTGGTATCCTGAGTACACGGTCGAAGAGCAATTTCGAGACTTTAATCAAAGCCAGTATCTCTGCACTGTCAGGATATTTCCATCTTATCCTGGATCCATCGAGCCCCTTCACTGCTCCTATGGACTCGGGGTTACTATTGAGATGGCCGTGCAGGATGCCGCCTACTCTATGATGACCATCATGCGAGTCAGGTCTGGCCTATTTCGGGACTCTGATTTCCGGTATATGCCAGGATCACTTCCGGGAGCACAAGGGTATCTCCAGGCTATCTATGCTGACCCCACTCAGGAGGATTCACGGACTCGCACCACTGCTGAGACGCTCGAGGATAAGGACCATGAAAATCGGGCCTTGAGGCTAGAGCTTTTCAATACCCGTGCTGACCATTGGGCCACGTTGACTCGGTTTGCACCGGCGGTGCAAGCTGGATATTCGAATATGCGCGATCTCTATCCTGTGAGATCTGCTCTGCCAGACGTGATGGGTTGGCGTGATGTAGGAGGCATCACCCCACCTCGTGGTCCCCGCAGGCCACCGTCTGTTGGTCCAAGACCTCATCCTAGCCCCTATGATCCACAAGCTCCGCGAGATCGTCTGTTTCCGGATGATCATGTTGAGCTTCCAGGCTATGGAGGTGACTTCTACGAGGACTACTACGGATCGGTCTGAGTTAGTGGTAGTATCACTAGTTCGTACTAGCTGTGTCGTCTATCGTCCTGCGTGACTCGTGGGATATGACCTAGTTTGTACCGCTTCCGGAGGTGTAGAAAAATAATGTATGGGAGCTTGGGATGCCTCCGATGAGATGTAATCCTCTTTTCACCGTAATAGTACCTTGTTTGGTCTTGTACTAAACCTTGTATGGTGTGTATGACGATGGAATAAAGAAGCAGTTTCTGTATCTACCATGTCATACGGATGATCATCTTACATTCCGAGTTATTCCTTACATTCTGTATTCTATGTCGGAATCTTATCATTCTGACTAAATCATTGTCTTGTTTACCTAGGATGGTCAACACGCGCAATAACCTCGCTCCTCAAGAGCCGGCCGAAGGCAGTGAAGTCAGGAATGCAAATCTGCCTCATCCTCCTTCCCTAGCCGAGGTTATGCTGGAAGCTGAGAGAAACAAGCGGGAGACCAACCGTTTGTTGGAGCGTATTGAGCAGAACACCGCACACCATCAGAGAAATAACTTGGTGTCACTCAGTGATTTCATCAAGTTACATCCACCCACGTTCCACCACTCCGTCGAGCCTCTCGACGCTGATGACTGGCTTCGCAGTATTTCTCACAAACTGCGTTCTGCACTAGTAGTTGAGGCTGACAAGGTCACCTTTGCTGCATATCATCTTGAAGGCCCCGCTAGTCTATGGTGGGAAAACTATGGAGCTATGCGCCCAGCAGGCCATGTTACTACTTGGGCTGAATTCAGCGAGGCTTTCCGTGAACATCACATTCCGGAGGGTCTCATGGACCGTAAACGTGAGGAATTTTGCAGTTTCACTCAAGGCCGACTCTCTGTGGATGCTTATAGCAGGGAGTTCGGTAACCTCGCACGATATGCAACCGAGGAAGTTTCTACTGACGCCAAGAAGCAAGCAAGGTTCCGTAAGGGACTTAGTCCTGAGCTTCGCCGCGACCTTCGTCTGCATGAGTGCACATCTTTTCAGAAGCTTGTTAACAAGGCCATCAGTGCTGAGACTGGTCAGACTGATTATGACGCAACACGCAAGCATGGCCGTGACGTGGGTTCCTCATTCGGTGCTGGCCCTCAGAAGCGCCGCGTGTGGGTGCCCAAGACTGCCCTGCCACCCAGGTTCATACCGAGGCCATCCTTCTAGGCGCCTCGCCCTGTTCAACAGTCTGCATCAGCCAAGCCCTATGGTGGTCCAACCAACAGTGCTCCTCCACGTACCAGTTCCGTGACTTGTTTTAAGTGTGGGGAAACCGGCCACTATATGCGTGAGTGTCCCCAGACCAACCCCAACCAACCTGCTAAAGCTGTTGGCCGTGGCAAGCCGACAGGGAAAGTATTCCACGCCAAGTCGGCCACCGCTACACATGGCCATATCAACTGTATCTCTGCCGAAGAAGCTCAAGAGGATCCCAACGTCGTTCTCGGTACGCTCCTTGTTAATTGCCACCCGGCATCTGTTCTTTTCGATACAGGAGCCTCTCATTCATTTATATCCGAGAACTATGCTCGTTTGCATAACACCGCATTCTGTGACATGCCATCCACTATGGAAATTTCTACTCCCGGTTCTAGATGGCAAACCTCCAGGGTAAGTTATGGAAATGAAATCCAAGTCGACAGACTTGTTTTCCTTGCATCTTTGATAGCTCTCAAATTTTCAGATATTAATATCATTTTGGGTATGGACTGGATGTCAGCTCATCATGCCAAAATTGATTGCTTCTCCAGGACTGTTCAACTCACTCATCCTTCGGGGAAGATAGTCAATGTCTTGACCCGAATAGCCAAGCGACAGTTATATTCTCTTAACGCCAGCCCTTTGCCAGACCTTGAGGATGTTCCGGTAGTCCGTGACTTCCCGGATGTCTTCCCAGAGGAATTGCCAGGTGTTCCACCTGACAGGGATGTTGAGTTCGTAATAGACCTTATTCCAGGAACCGTCCCGATTGCTAGAAGACCCTATAAGATGGCACCACTAGAACTAGCCGAGCTTAAGAAACAACTCGATGAGTCCTTGAAAAAGGGTTTCATCCGACCTAGTTCATCTCCGTGGGCTTGCCCCGTCCTCTTCGTCAAGAAGAAGGATGGTACGGACCGGATGGTTGTAGATTATCGACCTATCAATTTGGTCACAATCAAGAACAAACATCCGCTCCCCAGGATCAATGACCTGTATGATCAGCTCGCTGGATCCTCAGTCTTCTCCAAAATGGATTTGAGGTTGGGCTACCATCAAATCAAAATCAGGAACGGGGACATTCCTAAAACGGCCTTTGTTACTCGTTATGGCCAATACGAGTACACCGTCATGTCCTTCGGGTTAACCAACGCTCCAGCCACTTTTTCTCGGTTAATGAACTCAATCTTCATGGAGTATTTGGATAAATTCGTCGTGGTTTACCTCGATGATATACTCATCTACTCCAAGAGCGAGGAAGAACATGCCGAACATCTAAGGCTAGTGTTGAAGAAACTTCGAGAGCATCGCCTTTATGCCAAATTTTCTAAATGTGAATTCTGGTTGTCAGAAGTGACCTATCTGGGTCATGTAATATCTGGTAAAGGTATTGCTGTTAACCCTGAGCGAGTTCAAGCCGTCCTTAATTGGACTCCACCTGAATCGGTCAAGCAAGTTCGGAGTTTTCTGGGCTTAGCGAGCTATTGTCGTCGCTTTGTCGAAAACTTCTCCAAAGTTGCTAAACCTCTAACCGAACTCCTCAAGAAAGATAAAAAGTTCGAGTGGACTCCACAATGTGAGCACAGCTTTTAGGAATTGAAAAGACGCCTGACCTCTGCTCCCATACTGGTACCGCCAGACTTCTCCAAGGACTTCGTTATCTACTGCGACGCCTCGCGACAAGGACTAGGTTGCATTCTCATGCAAGATCGACACGTAATTGCTTACGCTTCACGGCAATTGCACCCACATGAGGAGAATTATCCTTCCCATGATCTAGAGCTTGCAGCCGTAGTCTATGCACTTAAGACCTGGTGACATTACCTCCTCGGTAATCGTTGCGAAATATTCACTGATCACCAAAGTCTGAAGTACATCTTCACCCAACCGGATTTGAATCTCAGGCAAAGACGTTGGGTTGAGTTGATCATAGATTTTGACTTAGGAATAACTTACACCCAGGGAAAGCCAACGTCATGGCTGATGCGCTAAGTCGTAAATCTTATTGTAACAACCTGATGTTACAACAAACTCAACCGCTTCTCCATGAAGAATTTCGGAAGCTTAACCTTCACATTGTTCCTCAAGGTTTTCTCTCCACCTTGGTGGCGAAACCTACCCTTACGGATCAGATCATCAAAGCACAGAAGGTAGATCCGGGAATTTCCCGCATCAAGAGAAACATCAAGAAAGGAGTTGCGAATTGTTTCTCCATTGATGATCAAGGGGTCGTATACTTCGGGAATCGACTAGTGGTTCCAAAGGTGCGAAACCTGAGACGATTGATCCTTAAGGAAGCTCATGAATCTCCTCTCACCATTCATCCCGGTAGTACTAAGATGTATCAGGACCTACGCCAGAGGTTCTGGTGGACTAGGATGAAGAGAGAAATTGCTCAGTATATTGCTAATTGCGACGTCTGCCGTCGTGTAAAAGCAGAGCATCAACGGCCTGCTGGCACCCTTCAACCCCTAGCCATTCCTGAATGGAAATGGGATAAAATTGGTATGGATTTCATTACCGGTTTTCCCAGGACCAAGAAAGGGAATAATGCTATCTTCGTCGTGGTCGATCGTCTTTCCAAGGTAGCCCATTTCTTACCTGTTCGTGAGAGTATAACCGCTAGTCAGTTGGCAGACTTATACATCTCCCGAATCGTGTCTCTCCATGGTGTTCCTTTGGAAATTAACTCGGATCGAGGAAGTCTTTTCACCTCTCAATTTTGGGAAAGTTTCCAAAATGCTATGGGAACTCGCCTTTCTTTTAGTACCGCTTTCCACCCTCAGTCGAGTGGTCAAGTGGAACGCGTCAACCAGATTCTAGAAGACATGCTTCGAGCCTCTGTTATCTCATTCGGAATGGAGTGGGAGAAATGCCTTCCATTTGCCGAATTTGCTTACAACAACAGCTATCAATCTAGCTTGGGTAAAGCCCCTTTTGAAGTTCTCTATGGACGACGGTGTCGAACACCCCTTAACTGGTCAGAAACCGGGGAAAGACAATTCTTTGGCCCGGATATGATTCAGGAAGCAGAAGAGCAAGTTCGCATCGTTCGTGAAAAGTTGAAAACAGCCCAATCTCGTCAGAAGAGTCAATATGACCAAAAACATAAGGCTATGACTTTCGAGGTTGACGAGAAGGCTTACCTTCGGGTTACCCCTCTGAAGGGAACCCATCGTTTCGGTATCAAAGGCAAATTGGCTCCTCGTTACATTGGACCTTTTCGCATTCTCGCTAAACGAGGAGAAGTTACCTCCGCATCTCTCCAGAGTCCACGATGTCTTCCACGTTTCTCAACTCAGGCGTTGCTTCTCGGATCCTGTCCGTGGAGTGGACCACGAAACGCTTGATCTCCAAGATAATCTCACATATCGAGAGTACCCCATTCGTATCCTCGATCAGGCCGAGCGTACCACTCGACGTCATAATATCAAGTTTCTCAAAGTTCAATGGTCACACCATTCTGAGGATGAAGCAACTTGGGAAAGGGAGGATCATCTTCGACTCGAGTACCCCGCCCTCTTTCCGGAGGAACCCAAATCTCGAGACGAGATTCTTTTGAGTGGGGGTGAGTTGTCACACCCTAGCTAGTTCATGCATTAGAGTGTTGCATCATGTTTATTCTTTCATCAGAAACCTGAAATGGGGATGACAGAACCCCCAGCCCCCTCTGAAACCAACTAGGGTTTACTAAAATACTTTTTCAATGAACCTGAAATGCCCTTCTAAAATGCCCATCATTTTTGTCTTGGTTCAGAACCTCTGCCAAAAGTGATGCACATTTTCCTAGGTCATCTTAGGGTCTTTGAATTAAATCATATATATTTGAATTTGGGCATTTAAAATTATATAAAATATTCAGATGCTCAAATATCTCCAAACTAAAATGTTTCATGTTGGAAATAATCCAACTATGGACCAGGAGTAGTTTGGTGATTTTAGGAGTTGCCTAAGTATTTTTATTAATTCAACAAAGGTGCAGAAGTATTAAAAAACAGAAAACAGAAAAAAAAATAGAAAAACCTTACTTGGCGCCCAGCACCCGGCCCACCTGCCGGCCCAGCCCAGCGCCGCTCCAGCGAGCTGCTTGCCGGCCAGGCAGGCAGGCAGGTGCCCGACGGCGACCGCAGCGCGCGCCACGCAGCTGGCTGCCGCCCTGCTCCACCTCCTCGCCTCGGGGCTGGATGGATGAGCTCCACGCAGCGCCGTGAACCCGCAGGACACCTCCATTCTCCCCCAACCCCTCTCTCTCGCGCTCCCCGCCATGGCCGACGCCATCGCCGCCACCCCCTCGCCGTACCCACGCCCTCCGTCGACCCCACGCCGTGCCGCCGTGTCCAGGAGCTCCGCTACCCTCCTCTCCTTCGAGCAAGCCGAGCTCCGAGCGCTCGCAAGGCCCGAGCCCACCGCATCGACCTCGACCGAACAGCCGTCGCCGGAGATCCCCTTCAACGCCGTCGTCGCTCCGGTCCGTCCCCGGCCGCACCAAGGGCTTCGTCGAACTCCCCGTGAGCTTAGCCATCTTCCCCTCCCTTCTTTTCTTGCTCCCGAGCCGTGTAGCGACCTCCCGGAGCTCAACCGCACCCACCGCTGCGGAGCTCGTCGCCGACGTGCTCCCGGTCACCCTCCGGCCACTCCACGGTGTCCATCATGCTCACCGCGTCACGTAGCACCTAACTAGCTACTCCCCGCACCTCACCGACCCCTCTTGCGTCAAGTTCGACTTCGGCCGAACCCCGGTGGCCGCCAAAGTCGTCGCCGGCGCCAACTCCGGCCACCCCGACCCCAACGGACTCCACCAAGAGCTGCGGCTCGTCCTCAGCTCCACTCCGATGGTCTCCGCGACCCATTTGGTGGCCGAAACGGCCAAAACCACTTCCGCCGCCGCGTCGGGCTCGCCGGCGGCTAAACGCTGGTGCAGCCGACCCGGGTTTGACCACGGGTGGGCCTTGGTTGACTCTCCTGAGTCAATGACAGGTGGGGCCCAGCCCTGTTAACTAATTAGGATTAGTTTAAATTATTCTTAGTTTAACTAATCACACTGACACGCGGGACCCACTGTCAGGTTTGACCCGGACCGTGTCCCGTTGACCTGCTGATGTCACACTGACGTCAGGCTGACGCAGTAATTGATTTTCTGGATTTAATCTAATATAGGAAATTCCAGAATATAGTTTAAACTTCAAAAATTCATAACTTTTAATCTGTAACTCCAAATCAGACAAGTTATATATGAAAAATGATCAGAAAAATCCAATCTATCCATCTGTACTATTTTCATGCATGATGAAACAAGTTAACTTGATGTTTAATGCAGAACAAGGTAAAACACTTTAAAGGGCCATGTATGAGTTTGAAATTTGAATCTTTGGTTCAAATTGGTTCAAACCCTTCTGGTCTTAGTTGCATTAGCCCAACACACTCATATTGCCATGTTTCATGCATGCATCATATTGTTGCACATTGTTTGGTGATGGTTGTGTATCGGTGTTCTTGCGGCAGGTTCTGCCTCCGAGGAGTACCGTGATTACCCTAACGAAGAACCGTATCAGTGCATCGAACCATCAGGCAAGCAACCAACCATTTGATCATATCGATACAATCCCATGTTCTCGCTCCTGCTCTCTTTTACTGCATTAAGACAACGCGTTTCAAACTGCTGTGTGCTACGGTAGTTGAACCCACTTCCTCTGCATGACCTGTCATTGCCACAGTAACTAGATGAAACCCACTAGCATGTGTAGGAGTTGATTGAGGCATATATATGTGTTGTTCCTACCTTGCTATGCCTGCTATGCTTAGAGTCGTGTCAGGTCTGGTTCATCTGGGTGATGGGCTAGAGTGAAATGATTATGTCGGTAATGAGAGTGGTGTGGTGAACACGATTTGGTAAAGGTATCGATGAGAGGCCATGTAGGAGTACATGGTGGGTTGTTTCATTGAAGCCGACCTTAAGCACTGAGATCTGTATGTGTGATTTAAGAATCAGCTACTACCATGCATTGGGCCCGAAACCAATGGACCCTCTCGGCTTCTTATTCACCCTAGTTCTCCATCCAGGAGTTGCAAGTAGTTTCTGGTGTTTGTAGCCTACTGGAGGCCGTGGACAGCGCTGACCGTAGGGGTGGGCTGTGATGCGGTAGGTATGTGGCCGGGGATACCGGGCACCCGTTAGGTGTCACGGACCCCTATACACATCGTTCGGGGCCATATGGGAAACCTCGGCCGGACTCCCTGCGGATGGAACCTGGATAGGCGATAAACCTGGATTGGAGACTTAGGTGATTAGGTAGGTCGTGGCCGACACCCACGTTGGGCTTCCGCTTGAAGGTTGCCGAGTACATGTCGTGTAAACGACGGTAAGTGGTGAGAGCGTGTATGAAGAAGTACAACCCTGCAGGGTTAACATAATCTATTCGAATAGCCGCGTCCGCGGTAAAGGACTACTTGGTTGCCTATACAGTTCATAGACAAGTAAATGGAAACTACTAAAAGCCTCAAGATAAGTGTGAGTGCCGAGGATGGCTCTTCCGTAGGAAGACGGAGGTGGATCCTCGGTAGTGTATTGAAGTGGTGAGTAGTGGACTCGTGTGCGCAAAACCATTTCAAGTTGAAGTCTCGTAGGATAGCCTAGCCAAGAGTCAGAGCTGGCTTGCTGCAATAACTCCACCAACCCTTCTTGATAATGTGCATGTATGTAGGATCTGATGTAAGTCTTGCTGAGTACCTTTGTACTCATGTTGCTATAATTTACATTTTACAGAAGACGCTGCAACCCCTTCTGATGGGTTCTTCGTAGACGTTGACATCAATGAGTAGGCTAAGGCCCAGGTGGTGATCCTGAGCTTGTGAAGGACCACGTAGTATAGCTAGGCTTCCCAAGCCTCTTTTATTTTACTAGTTGTCTGTACTCAGACAGGTTACTTCCGCTGCTGGTTTGTATGACTGTATGACTTGAATGCTGGGTCGTGTGACCCGTACCTATGTGTATGTTATGTATGGCTCTCTGAGCCTTAAATAAAGTACTTGTGTCATAGAGTCATGTTGTGATGCCTTGCTGTATTTGCACATATCGAGCATATTGTGTGTATGACTGAAATGCTTGGTATGTGTGGGATCTGACTATCTAGTTGTTTATCTTTAGTAGCCTCTCTTACCGGGAAATGTCTCCTAGTGTTACCACTGAGCCATGGTAGCTTGCTACTGCTCTGGAACACTTAGGCTGGCCGGCATGTGTCCTTCTTCGTTCCTGTGTCTGTCCCTTCGGGGAAATGTCACGCATTGAGTACCGGAGTCCTGTTAGCCCGCTACAGCCCGGTTTATCGGAGTCCTACTAGCCCAGTGCTACAGCCCGGACCCACTTGCTGATGACCGACACGTTCGTTGCTGGGTCATGGATGCCTGTCCCTGTAAGTCTGTGCCACTTTGGATTTACGACTAGCCATGTCAGCCCGGGCTCCTTATCATATGGATGCTAGCGACACTATCATATACGTGTGCCAAAAGGCGCAAACGGTCCCGGGCAAAGGTAAGACGACACCCGTGGGAATACCATGCGTGAGGCCGCAAAGTGATATGAGGTGTTACATGCTAGACCTATGTGGCATAGAGTCGGGGTCCTGACATTAGGGGTCGACTTTCTCTGTAAATATCAAACTCCTCATAGACTTATAGACCCGTGTACACTCACAAATGCATTAGTCCCTTAACCTATAAGTCTTCAATACACCAAAATCACTAAGGGGCACTAGATGCACTTACAATCTCCCCATTTTTGGTGATTGATGACAATATAGGTTAAGTTTTCAACGGGGATAAACATATGAAGTGTAAATACTGATATTGAGGAATTTGATTGCAAGATATAGAAGAACTCGCCCTGAAGGTGTGCATAGTGAGGAATTTGCTTTTGAAGCAATGCACACTTGAAGAGTTGAATCATGGAGATCTCCCCCTATATCTTGTAATTCATACACGCATTTGACATATAACAGAGAAGAATTTGAAATGCATGATGAAATATGGTGACTGATGTAATTCAGCATGCGTGCATTAGCATATATGTGGAATAAGCATGCAGAAAAACATATCAAAAGTATCAGAGCACCATCGGGTTTAAGTTTACAACTCGATCCGATAAAGTCTCAGAAGAATGAGAGTTGTAACTTAACACAAAAAACTCCCATATAGAAAGACCCGCTTGAAGACTACCTCAAAATTCTCCCCCTTTGTCATCAAATGACCAAAAGTATCGAATATGAGGACTAACGCCCCTGAAGAATATCAAGTTGATGAAGGAGCGCCAGCGTTGTTGGGGTCGTTTGTTGTAGTAGGGCCTGCCGCAGTGTCGTCCAAGTCTTCATTCTCATCAGTGTTGCGCGATGAAGAAAATGAGCTGGCCACCAGAGAAGGAACCTTGACCTTCTTGAATTTCTTCGGTGGAGGTGCATACCAGTCAAAATCTTCCTTGAGACCCATTTTCTTCAGATCGTCTTCACCATACAGATGTGACAAACTGGCCCAGGTGCGACTGAAGACTTCATGGAGGTAGTAATGGTTTTTCTTTACTGCATTGTGTGTAGCAGTCATGTTGTGAAGAAATGAACCAAACTGACGCTTAACCCATTTATGATTTGGATCCACCTTCTGGTGAAGACTAAGCAGAAGCTCACCATCAGTCATCACACAAGGAGCAGTGGCTTGAGGAGTAGACTTGGGTGCAATGGCAGAGTCATGTGTGGCAGAGTCGTCATTGGTGGAATAAGAGGCAGCTTTGCGAAACTGACCATCCGATGGACGAATTCCTTCATCTATAACAGCTGGTGCCTTGCCCTTTTCATCAACTGACGAATAGGTCTGCTTGAGGACTTCAATTGGGGGCAAGTAGCTGAGATGATTCTGAAAATCAGCGTTGTAGTTGAGTGAAGACCTTGTCCTGAGGAATCTCATAATACAAGGTGCATAAGGCTTCAGCTCAAACGGAGACAGTGCAACATTTGCCAGAGTCCTCATGAAGAAATCATGATAATTGACAGGAATGCCATGAACGATGTTGAATACCAGATTCTTCATGATGCCAACAATTTCCTCATCAGATGAGTCGTGGCCTTTGATAGGACTCATTGTCCTTGTAAGAATACGATAGACAGTTCTGGGCACATAAAGTAATTCCTTCACGAGAAATTTGGTTCTTGGTGCCTGACCTGGCTTCAAAGGTTTCATCAGAACCTGCATGTAGTGATTTGTAAGCTTAGGTTCACTATAGATGCAATGAGCTTCTTCAAGGGGAGGACTGAGTGGTAAGGCACCAAGCAATTCAGAAGCTGGTGCAGTGTAGTGAGTGTTTTCAGACATCCAGTCCAGCACCCATGAATTCACATCTTCAGAATCTCCTGTGATGTGCAGCGTTGCATAAAATTGAAGAATCAATTCTTCATTCTAATCACAGATGTCAGAGAAAAAGTTTAACAGTCCAGCATCATGAAGAACACTGAGGAGTGGCGCGAAGCACGACAGAGATTCCATATCCATGTGAGGAATGTGCTCATGGTAGAATATTTTCTCTTTGTTGAACAACACTGAGGAATAGAAATTGGCTTGACTAGCAGTCCAGAAACACCTCTTCCTAATGCGAGCAGAGTTATAAGGGTTGTAGTCTTCGAAGAATACATGCTCGCCGAAGAAATCATCAGCCTTGAAATTTTGCTTGCGTGAGAATGGATCCTTTGGCTTGGGCAGAGGAGTGTCAGTGAGTTGCATCACGACCTCAGGAATCGCAATCTCAGGTTCTTCAGGTTGAGGAGTTTCTGGTTCCTCTTTAGTGGCAGTCTGCGTCTTCGGATGTTCAGCAGCAGCAGTTTCTTCAGCACTAGTGGCTGGAATTTCCTCATGTACAGATGAAGTGGGGTGAGTTTCTTCAGAGCCCATTTGAACAGTTCGTGTGGGGGCTGAGGTATTTGCTGCAATGGTGTGAACATTGGAGAGTTTGGATGCTGACTTTCCCAGAATTCATCACTCATCACTGGTGTAGAGCAGCCAACGTCCACATCTTCATCTTCCATTTCTTCAATGCTAGCCTCTTTAGCTATGAACTGAGGCATATGTGAGGAGATAACAGGTGTTGAAGGGATCACATCCACTTCAATTTCTTCATCACTCTGCTCTGACGAAGCAGCAGAATGATTTTCTTCATCAGATCCGCTAGGGATCTCATATTCTTCACCAAAAGGAACAAGGTTCTCTGATGGCATGGTTGAGATCGGAACAACATCAATGGGATTAACAAATGAACTGGTAAAAGGCTTCATCTTCTTCGGAGCTGAAGAATCTGAAGTAGCTAACGCTTTCCTTTTCTTCACTGCTGCACGCTCTGCAGCCTTGGTCTTCTTCACATCTGATGCAGATGGAAGGATCGGAGTTGGTGTTGGCGCAGGAGGAGCAGAGGAATCTGGTTGATTTTCTTCAGGCACAACTGATGCAGTTGCCCTGATTTCTTTAGTTTCTTCAGGCGCACCACTAGTGGATGCCCTGGCAATTTCTTCAGCGCCTGGAATTCTGTCATCAGCCCTGGAACTCACATTTTCTTCAGCAGCCTGATTTTCATCAGTGGTGCTGGCATGTTCTTCAGTCGGCTGAGAAGATGCTTCAGCCTGAGGAATTTCCTGTTGCATTGGGACAACAACATTGGAAGTGAACTGTTCAGTTATCTTTACAAATCTGACTTTGGCTCCATGCCAATCAGCATAGTAGGCTTTGAAGTCATCACTGAGGGTTTTGATTTCAGATTTGATTTTTACAAGTTCATTAGTTGTCATAGTGAGAACGTTGTTCTTCAGAAATTTCTCCTTCTTGTATTGCGCTTTCTTGATCTGCATGGCCTTCTCATATTTCCATTTTTCTTCTTGGATGAAATGGGTCAGCATGTGACTTTGGCCAGGAGTCAGATTGAAGTCAGGCATGGGAGTGTTGGGGTCCTTGTGCCACACGTCAATGTATTCGAGGATCAACTTGGGATCCAAAAAGCAGTGGCACATCTGTTGCCTTGGCTCTAGTGGCCCTGACTTGCCTATCTCTGATGATTTCAGCAAGTTCATCATCATCAGCTTCGTCTTCTTCAGAAGGCACTTGGAAGGTGACCTGCTTCTTCTGAGGACTAGGGCGAGGACCTCGTCCAGCAGTGGCCTTTGTCTTCAGTAGAGAGGGTCCCATTGAGGAATTTGGTGCAGCTGAGGAACTAGCTGAAGCTCCTGAGGTAATTGAGACGCCTGTGGTCCTTTGACACGTGGTGAGATGCACAGGTGCAGCGAACTTTGTCGGAGCGGCCGAAGACTTTGGCGGAGGAGCTGGGGACTTTTGAGGAACAGGAGCAGCATGAGGATTCTGCCGTGAGGGCTTTGAGGATTCTGGCCGTGAGGGCATTGCTGAGGAACTTGGCCTTGAGGGCACTGTTGGTGAAGCACTTGGCTTGCGCGCAGGCTTCTTTGACATAGCCTTCTTCGGCTTGACAACAGAGGCCTCAGGAGAGTCTTCATTGAATTTCCTCACTGCTTCTCTGGCTTGCCTAGCCAACTTGGCTTGGTGCTTGGCCCATTCATCAAGATAGTCCTCACCACACTTGAGGCTGGTGGGATCAGCTATTTGGCCAGGTGCCAATGGAGGTCTTGGGCATGGAGGATTGAGTGCGAATTTCTTCATGTACTTTGGAGTAACATACCTGTACTCCCTCCACTCTCTTGCCCATCTCCTCTCTATCTTCTGAATGCGCACCTTGCGCTGATTTTTCTCTTCCTTAGGAGGTGTGCAGTACCCAGCATATATATCATCAAGGATCTCAAACGTTGTGTTGACCTCAGCCCTCTTTCCTCCTTTCTATGGCTTCTTACCGTCAACCATTTTCTTCAGTTGAGAAATTTGAACAATTGAATTCTCTAAAGAAGTATGCAACTTTTCTTCGAGGAACGTTGCAAATGAGTTAAGTTGATGAGAACCTAATGATTCAACAACTGAAATGAGTACCTGTGAACAGAGTATAGTTGCGAGGAATTTGGAGAGGTCATATGTGTTCTCAGAAGGTTTTATAAAGAACAAGTTTGAGGAATTTGACCAGATGAGTCTTGAAGAATTTCACTAAGCGTTCTTTGTCTTAGGTTCCAGAGATGTGTAGATCAAAAATCCACACATTTGAGGAATCTTGAAGAAAAACATAGCTTAGAGAAATGAATCAAGAACAGATGATATGTGAGGTGTTTTAGTGTGTGAAGATATGAAGAAAAACACCATTGAAGATTTTGTAGATAATCATTCGAATCAAGGTGGGTAGTAAAAATAACTTTTAATTACCCTGGATGAAGAACACGACGAATAGTGAACTGGAGAGGTGAAGTTCATCTGTGTAGATCTTCCACGCCCTAACTCGGCGGAGGAAGATGGCTATGGCGGCGGCGGAGTGAAGATTTCCACGGCCGGCGCGAGTACGGCGGCAACGAGGTCGAGGCAGTGAAGCTCTTCCTCACCGGCGACGATGAAGTAGCGGCGGCGCTAGGGTTTGAGAAGCTCGAGCTGGAGAGAGGTCGAGCGGAGTAAAGGAAGTGAGGAAGGGAAAGAGGGGTATTTATAGGCACGGTGAAAACCGTTTGCCCGAAGAAATTGGACGAACGTGCCCCTGACCCTTCTCATTCGCATGACATGTGTCACCCACGTACTGAAAGGTGGAGATCGTGTGTGATCGTGGGTGAATGGATAAGTATATCGTGGGATGCGGAACGGTTTGAGCGGCAAAGCCGAAAATTTTGATAGGATAGGTTTTAAAGTTCCGTTCGCAATTTCTTCAGCTGTCAAGGACACAGTGAAGATTTTGAACGATTTTCATGTAGAACGCACATGAAGAATTTGTGAATATATTGGGTTGAGTATAGCATAGAAGGGAAAGGGTCTGATCACATTCACTTAGTAGAAAAACCAACTTGAAGAATTAGCAATAAGTGAATGTTGTAGAGGACATAAACTCATATATATAATATATATATATATATATATATATATATATATATATAATGAAGAAAAACGACGGAAACAGTGAAGACAATGCAAAGTTGAAGAATTTGAACAACTGAGGAACTTCAACTTTTGGTGGTGGCGTGACCCACCGTATAAGAATGATGATTTCAGACACCGTGTATAATTATCGTAGGGTTCTAAGAATCAAATTCTTCGTTAATTTCTTCACACTTAGAGTGTTATTCTGCATTGATTGAAGAAAAACGTTTCTTCATGTGTTGCACATCTAAGTCGTCAATTTTGCATAAGTGTTAGGATGAGAGTCCTTTTTCAAAGAACATTCGAAGATTCTAGGATATTTAGCTCACACCACAACTTGCTAAATCTCTTCTCATCCAAGGGCTTTGTGAAGATATCGGCTAGCTGTTCTTCAGTCTTCACATGCTCAATAGAAATGTCGCCCTTCAACACATGATCATGAAGAAAATGATGACGAATCTGAATGTGCTTAGTCTTCGAGTGCTGAACTGGGTTGTGAGCAATCTTGATGGCACTCTCATTGTCACAGAAGAGAGGCACATTCTTCATGTTGACAACGTAGTCCTTGAGAGTTTGCTTCATCCATAGCAATTGAGCACAACAAGAACCAGCGGCAATGTACTCAGCTTCAGCAGTAGATAGTGATACGCAGTTCTGTTTCTTCGAGGACCAACAGACCAAAGATCGTCTGAGGAAATGACATGTACCAGATGTTGACTTGCGGTCCACACGATCACCAGCATAGTCAGAGTCAGAATATCCAATGAGATCAACAGCCGAGCCCTTGGGGTACCATAATCCAAGTGTTGGTGTGTGAGCTAGATATTGAAGAATATGCTTCACAGCCTTATGGTGTGATTCCTTCGGTGTAGCTTGAAATCGGGCACACATGCAAACACTAAGCATTATGTCTGGCCTAGATGCACATAAGTACAATAAAGATCCAATCATGGAGCGGTATACCTTATGATCGAAGTCGATACCATTTTCATCAGTGCATAGATGGCCATTTGTGGGCACAGGAATTTTGACGCATTTGCCATCTTGCATGCCAAATTTCCTCAGTACATCCTTGAGGTATTTCTCCAGAGATATGAATATGCCATTGCGTTGTTGACGAATTTGAAGACCTAAGAAGAATTTCAACTCTCCCATCATAGACATTTGATATTCTTCACTCTTCATATAGGCAAATTCATCACTATAACGTTGGTCAGTACAGCCAAAGATAATATCATCAACATATATTTGGCACACAAACAATTCACCATCATAAGATTTAGTGAAAAGAGTAGGGTCGAGTGAACCGGGTTTGAAGCCTTTCTCCATGAAGAATTCCTTCAAGGTATCATACCACACCCGTGGGGCCTGCTTGAGGCCATAGAGGGCCTTGTCGAGTCTGAAGACTTTGTCAGGATTCTTTGGATCTTCAAAACCTGGGGGTTGATCAACATATACTTCTTCCTCAAGCTTACCAATGAGGAATGCACTTTTCACGTCCATTTGATATAGAGTGATATCATGATGGTTAGCATAAGCAAGTAATATGTGAATAGCCTCAAGTCTAGCAACAGGTGCAAAAGTTTCATTGAAATCAATTCCTTTAACCTTTGTGTAGCCTTGAGCTACGAGCCGTGCCTTATTCCTCACCACAAGGCCATTTTCATCTTGCTTGTTGCGGTAGATCCACTTTGTGCCAATGATATTGTGCTTGTGAGGATATGGACGTTTGACCAGTTCCCAGACATTGTTGAGCTCGAACTGATGTAATTCTTCTTGCATGGCCTGAATCCACTCAGGCTCCAGAAATGCTTCATCTACCTTAGTGGGCTCTGTGATAGAGACAAAAGCATAGTGCCCACAAAAGTTAGATAAATGTGAAGCTTTTGGGCATGTGAGAGGACTTGGCGCTTTGATGTCATTGATGATCTTTTCAACTTGCACTTCTTTTGCAATGCGAGGATGAGCTGGTTGTCGTTGAGGAATTTGATCAGCATTCTCTTCAGCACCATTTTCTTCAGTATTTTCTTCAGGTGCATTAGCTCGAAGTTCTTCATGTTCTGGAATGAATTCTTCAGCAGATTCTTTAGTAGGAATGACATCTTCAGTAGCCTTGAACTTGATAGTTTCCTCAGGTGCTGGTTCATCTATCACAGTAGTAGGTGCTCTCTTTGCAAGCCATTAGTTTCATCGAACCGCACATCTACAGTTTCAACAACCTTGTGAAGAACGTTGTTGAAGACTCTGTAGGTGTGCGAGTACTTTCCGCAACCAAGCATAAAACCTTCATGTGCTTTCGGTGCAAATTTTGAGTTGTGATGAGGATCTCTAATCCAAAATTTAGCACCGAAGACTTTGAAATAACTTACATTGGGTTTCTTATCAGTGAGGAGTTCATAGGCAGTATTCTTGAAGAATTTGTGAAGATATACTCTATTGATGATGTGGCACGCAGTATCAATTGCCTCAATCCAGAATCGACGAGGCGTTTTGTATTCATCAAGCATAGTGTGAGCCATCTCAGCAAGAGTCCTGTTCTTGCGCTCCATGACGCCGTTCTACTGAGGAGTGTAAGGAGCAGATAACTCATGAGTAATACCAAGTTCATCAAGATAGTCATCGAGACAAGAATTCTTGAACTCGGTTCCATTGTCACTTCTGATGTGCTTGATCTTCACACCAAAGTTGGTTGAAGCCCTCGAGGAAAATCATTTGAAGACTTCTTGTACTTCATGTTTGTAATTAACAATGTGTACCCATGTGTATCGAGAGTAATCATCAACAATAACAAAGCCATATTGAGATGCATCATTTGAAATAGCAGAATAATGATTAGGACCGAAGAGATCCATGTGAAGCAGTTCAAATGGACGAGTAGTGGTCATGATAGTCTTCGCTGGATGCTTAGCCTTTGTCATCTTCCCAGCTTCACAGGCTCTGCATAGGTGATCCTTGAGGAACTTCACATTCTCGATGCCAATGACATGCTTCTTCTTCTTCGCAAGCATGTGCAAATTCCTCATGCTTGTATGACCAAGTCGTCGATGCCAGAGCCAGCCTTCTGAAGCTTTTGCAAGTAGGTGCACGGCTGGTTGTGGTCCTGTAGAGAAATCGACAATATACAGGTCTCCTCTCCTAAAGCCTTCGAAGACTTTGGAATTGCCAGCTTCCATAACCACAACACAACGGTACTTACCAAATACAACAACCATATCAAGATCACAAAGTATTGAGACAGACATAAGGTTGTATCCTAAGGACTCAACAAGCATGACTTTGTCCATGTGTCGATCCTATGTGATCGCAACCTTACCTAGACCCAATACCTGACTTTTGCCTTTGTCAGCAAAGATGATATGCTTTAGATGCGATGGAGATAATGGAGCATCCATCAATAGATTCTTGTCACCAGTCATGTGATTTGTATATCCACTATCAAGGACCCACTCAATGGCTTTGGGTTGATCATCCTGCAGATGAATTAGTGCAGCTTACAAACTCATATACTTCATCAGTGAAGAATATGACATCAATTCATCAGATCAATTTCATCAAGCAAAATAATAGATAAAGCAATATGAGGACGTGAGAAATGAAGGTTCATTTCTTCATGATTAGCCTGCGTCCTATCAGGCATGCTCAGGTCTCCAGCAAATTCTTCAGACGATTACGTGCATCTGGAGACCTGACCCTACAGAAGAGATTAGTTCTTTTTCTTCACCACCCACATCTGAAGGGGTGGCAAAGAGTTCATCATTCTGCGAGCTCCATACGAGAAGGATGGCATAGAAGCCAGTCCATTTCGTTTCATATAAGAGGGGTTAGAGTAAGCATAAGAGTAGGCAGAGAAATTCTTCGAGGACTTATGGACATAATGATTTGAATAATAATGCACATATCCATAATCCTTAGATCTTCCCTGCGAAATAGACGGGTTAGCATGATGATGTTCATATGAGGACTTTGATCCTTTTGAGGAATATGATCCATGTGAGGAGTTTGGTCCGTATGAGGACTTGGATCCATATGAAGAATTTGGTCCATATGAAGAATTTGATCTGGGGTTCCTATTCTTCACAGGTGGCGTCATGATGACATTCACCTGAAGATTTTCAAGGCATCTTTTGGGAACCCAGATTTTCTTCATAGGGGGACCGTTCCTGCAGTTAGTGCCAACATATCTAGCAAATACTTCACCATTCTGATTTTTGAACAGTTTGTAGTTGGAGTCAAATGACTCATCATCAGAATGAGGAGATTCACATGCAAATCCAGATAAGTTAGATGGATCAACTGGAGGTCCCTTTGCAGCAACCCATGTAGTTTTGGGGTACTGCTCAGGCTTCCAATATGTACCATCAGCATTGAGTTTCCTCTCAAAGGCAATACCCTCTTTCCTAGGGTTCCTGTTGAGGATCTACTTTTTAAGCACATCATAAAGAGTCTGATGCCCTTTGAGGCTTTTGTACATGCCTGTCATGTACAATTCCTTCAGCCCTGCATCATCAGTGATACTAGCAATGTCCTCAGATGAGGAATTAGTGATAGCAAAGGCATGTGAAGAATTTGAAACATTAGCAGCATTTGAACATTCAGGTGAAGAATTAGCAGATTCACGTTCAATGCATTTCAAGCATGGAGGAACAAATTCTTCCTGAGAAGCGCTGATTTGTTGAGCAAGTAATGAACCGCGCTCCTTCTGAAGATCTTCATAACCCACTCTTAGCTTCTCAAGGTCTTGCTTTCTTTGAAGAAATTCATAAGAAAGCTTCTCATGATCCGACAAGAGAGTGTTATGATGACTTTGAAGATTGTCAAGCTTGGACTAAAGTCTCTGAAGATTTTCAGTCAAAGTGACAGTGTGATCCATTTCTTCACCCAACATATCATCACTTTTGTCTAGCATGTTTGGAACGTTTTCTAAAGCCCTTTGTTGTTTTACAGTAATCTTAGCAAGTTTAGAATAGCTGGGCTTAAGGTTTTCATCAGATTCATTCTCACTTGATTCAGATGAGGTATATTTGAGTACCTTGGCACCCTTTGCCATGAAGCAATAGGTGGGAGTGTAGTCATCATCGCCTTCATCAGCCTTGTTGGTGAGGTCATTTTCTTCAGTGTTGAAGATAGACTTGCCGACGAATGCAGTAGCGAGAGCTAGGCTCGCCACTCCGGATTCGGACTCCTCAGATGACTCCTCTTCCTCATTTTCTTCAGATTCAGCCTGAGAGTCCATTTCCTTGCCAATGAATGCCCTACCCTTCTTGGAGCTGCTCTTCTTGTGATATGAAGGCTTTGAGGATTTTGATGATGAAGATTTTGTGGATTTCTTCTTTTTCTTTGCATCATCAGAACTGTAATCTTCTTCTTTGATTCCTTTTCCCACCGAGGACAATCTTGAATGTAATGTCCAGGTTTCTTGCACTTGTGACAGAGCCTCCTCTTGTAGTCACTAGATGAGGAATCATTGCTCCTTGAGGGTCTTCCAAGGCGACCACGTCTTGAGAACTTTTGGAACTTCTTCACGAGCAGAGCCAGATCATGGCTTAGTTCTTCAGGATCACCAAGGCTACTACTCGAGTCTTCTTATTCGGAATCAGATACTGCCTTGGCCTTCAGTGCGTGTGATCTTCCATAGCTCGAACCATAGAGATCTCTTTTTTCAGCAAGTTGGAACTCATGAGTATTTAGCCTCTCGAGAATATCAGCGGGATCAAGTGACTTGTAATCAGCACGTTCTTGTATCATCAATGCCAGAGTGTCAAATGAGGAATCAAGCGATCTCAGCAATTTCTTCACCACCTCATGGTCGGTGATGTCAGTGGCACCAAGTGCTTGAAGCTCATTTGAGATGTCAGTGAGGCGATCGAAGGTTTGTTGAACATTTTCATTGTCGAGTCTTTTGAAGCGATTGAAGAGATTGCGTAGAACATCAACTCGAGAGTCACGCTGTGTTGAGACTCCTTCATTCACTTTGGACAACCTGTCCCAGATAAGCTTCGCTATCTCCAAAGCACTCAGTCTGCCATACTGTCCTTTGCTCAGATGGCCACATATGATATTCTTCGCTTGAGAGTCGAGTTGCTTGAATCTCTTCACATCAGCAGCTTTCACAGAAGGTGTGACTGAGGGAACAACATTTTCCACAACATACCAGAGATCGTTATCAATTGCCTCAAGATGCATTCACATCTTATTCTTCCAGTAGGGGTAGTCCGTCCAATCGAAGGTAGGACATCCAGCAGAGACCTTGATCATACCTGCGATCGACATAACTAAGACTCCAGGCGATTAAACCAAAATCACACAGAACAAGGGAGTACCTTGCTCTGATACTAATTGAAAGTGCGTTATATCGACTAGAGGGGGGTGAATAGGTGATTTTTATGATGTTCTTCACTGAGGAATTTGCCGGTGAGGAAATTCCTTAGCGAAGAACTACTAGCAGCGGAATAAGTACTCAAAAGTAAACATAACAGAACACAAGCATAGTCATCATGATGAAATGAAGACAGACAGAGAGTACAAGAAGCGTAAGCACAGGATAACACAGGATGAAGACAAACAGACTGAAGAAATTGAACTGAGGAAATTGAGAAAGTCTTCAGTCAAAGTCTTCAAACACAGATATGAACAAGCACACAACATAGTTGTGAGGAAATGAAATAGTTGAGGAAATAGAACCAGTAAGCTTGGTGAAGACAATGATTTGGTAGACCAGTTCCAACTGATGTCTCAGTTGTACGTCTGGTTGGAGCGGCTAAGTATTTAAACTCAAGGACACACAGTCCCGGACACCCAGTCCTGAGCACGCAGCTCAGGACACCAAGTCCTCACCGTATTCTCCTTGAGCTAAGGTCATACAGACCTCGCCCAATCACTCGTGGTAAGTCTTCAGGCGACTTCCAAACCTTCACAAACTCGGTCACTCGGCGATCCACAATTCCTCTTGGATGCTCTAGACCATGACGCCTAACCGTCTGGAAGAAGCACAGTCTTCAAAGGTAGCAAGCGTCAGATCCACACAGGATCAATCTCTTCAGTGATGCTCAATCACTTGGGGTTTGTAGGTGTTTGGGTTTGGGTTTTTCCTCACTTGATGATTTTCGCTCAAAGTCCTCGGAGGATGGGTTGCTCTCAAATGACAAGTGTCAGTTTCTCTCGGAGCAGCCAACCAGCTAGTGGTTGTAGGGGGCGGCTATTTATAGCCTAGGGAGCAGGCCGACATGATAAGACATAAATGCCCTTCAATGATATGACCGTTAGGTGGATAGATATTTTGAGACAGCTGGCGCATAACACAGCAACAGTCGGAATTTTGAGTAGCAAAATCCTCAGGGCTATCATGTTCCTCACTGTGTAGGCAATCCGCACTGGCGAATTCCTAACTCCTCAGTCAGAAAAAATTCCTCAGAGACCAGAAGAACTTCGTTTCTGTCGCTGAAGAATATGACTGGACTATATGAGATTTCCAATGGCTTCACTCGAAGGGATTGGTAGGTGTAGGACTTTGAGTTGAGCATCACATGGAAATTTTTCCTTAGTATTTCCTCGACCCCCTTTAACAGTATGATGTTTCCTATGACTCAAGAAAGAGAAAATGAAACCACGAAAACAAAAGTCTTCATGCTTCATGTTCCTCGAATGAATACCAAGTCTTCAAGGTCACACCAATTTCTTCACTTTCAAAGTCTTCAGAAAGTCTTCAGAGATTCAAAGTCTTCAGTCGAAGAACTTCATTTTTAGGGGTCGACTTTCTCTGTGAATATCAAACTCCTCATAGACTTATAGACCCGTGTACACTCACAAAAATCACTAAGGGGCACTAGATGCACTTACACTAATCGATCCGAATTTTTGCTCCTGTGGTTGTTTTACACACACACCTCGGCATACTCCGCCAGGGGCTCGGTATGGGAACAAATGAGTTGCCGGCAAGTCCGAATAGCTTTATAGCGTACTTCAGTGTCGCGAGTTTGGCCTTATATGCATCAGCTCCGAATCATGTCTTGGGTCAATAGTTGGGTTGCCCGGCTCTATCAGCTAGGGTAGTAAAGGGAGAACTACTGCGATGGTGCTTCTGGTTCATCTGGTCAAGCACCTCAGTAGAGAAAGCCGAAAACTGACTCTCATGATGCGACGAGAGCTGGTCAACCACTCGACGACTTATCAGAATCTTTAGCGATTCTCTCCATGTCATATGAAGGATCTTTTTTAGATCATTTTTTGCAACACATCTTATTAAAAATAAGCCGCGTATATACCAAGGGCTATATCGTAGACCCACCATAAAACTCCTATGGCTAAGTGAAAGTGTTAACGCCCTATAGTCTGATTTCCTGGTTCGCTACATTGTCACCTCCTTCATGGACCAAGACGTTGGGTCAAGAGTGATCAAATGCTTTTCCGAACACCCGCATACTTCCTACGAGGGGGCTGAAGCCGGCGACTGGAAAACTTCCAGATTATATAAGAACGGCCGCACAGGAGGAACAAAAGCTTTCGAGCAAAACATAAAAATAGATTAAATATAAAATTGTCTTTTACAATTCCCATACATCTCACTCGAATATTATGTCTTTTGAGCATTGACCCTCTATCAAGCGGGCAGCCTCTAAGACGTCCTCAAAATAATGCACCGGTGCGTGATTGTCCTTGCCCTTGGGTGGACTCTTGGCTGCAACATCGATGGCCTTCATCTTCCCCCAGTATGTCTTGACACGGGCAAAGGCCATTCGTGCAGCCTCAATGCATGCCGACCGCTTAACAGTGTCGATACATGGCGCCGCATCAACAAGCCGCCGCACCAAGCCGAAGTAGCTATTCGGAATAGGCTCAGTCGGCCATAGCTGGATTATGACGTTCTTCATGGCAGTGCCGGATATCCTATGAAGCTCGGCCCATTGGGACATCTGTTCATTCAGCAACAGAGGTCACTCTGATGCGCCAAATTGTGACCAGAAAAGCTTCTTCGTTGTATACGCCTCTCGCGCTTGGTAAAACTACGCCGCATCGGAAGAACTCTTCGGCAAGTCTGGAAACTCGTTTGGAGAACTCCACACTTGGTTAAGCTGAGCACAGTTCGGATCACGGAACTTAGTCTGTAGCAAAAAGGGCTTACGGGCTGCAATCTCCCCAGCTTGCCGGATCTCATCACTGGCTGCTCTGGATTCAGACCGTGCTTCTCTCGCCTCTCACAAGGCCTTGTCAAGTTCAGCCATTTTGGCTTCATTCTTCTTCTCAAGATATTCACAGCGACTAGTAGCATTTTTTAGTTCGAGTGCCATCGCGGATATTTTCTCCTCATCTTGGCGCCGAGCAGCTTGTTCGGCCTTTAGCTCAGCCGACGCCTTTTCGGTAGCCGCATTACTAAACCGGGCCTGCTCCTTGGCCCGGGCCAGCTCCGCCCGAAGAATCTCATCGGCGGCGGCACCATCTGCAGCCATATATATCCCAGTATGAAATTTTCAGCGTCACGCTTATATTACAGACACGTATGTATAAGGACTACTCCGAATACATACCTTGCGACTCGTCAAGATGCCTATTGATTAACGCAATGTCATCCCCTGCCACATCAAGCTTCCGCTGCAGCTCGACAATCTTCATAGTCCGGGCAGTCGTCAGGGGAGAGACAACCTCTGTTCCAATTAATTAGGTCAGTCCCTGGGCATTTCTTTTGATCCTCTGATTGCCTCCCTCGGGAAGCCAATCAGAGTTTCAGGGGCTACTATCTATACACAAGTGCATTTCGGGAATAAAACACAATGGAACATATTACAATACAAACCTCGAAACCTCTTAGCAGGCCCACAAAGGCCTCATTCAATCCGCGCTTCACGGACAGGACCTTTTCAAGAACCGTGCCCATCAAGGTACGATGTTCCTCTGACACGGACGCCTGCTGCAGCATGTTAGTCAGTATATCTGGCGCCTCTGGATCTCTGGAGGCCGCTGTAGGAGTATGGCCACCCTTTGAAGGGGTTAGTTTATTCGTATCCGACTATAGACCAGATTGTTCGGGGCCTTCATTACTGGTCCCCGGACCCTGGGCCACCGAAGTATCACCTTTGGGTAATATCTTCATCGTCCCTTGCACCACCTGTTGGTCGGGGGAGACCCTCCGCGACGACACCTCGAAGTCATCCGCCCTATGGGGCGGAGAGGCCAGTGGAGGCGTCTCGCTATCCATCATATCTGGGAGAAGGTCCCCCAAGGAACAGGATTGTTGAAGAAGACTGCATGCCGAACTGCAAAAAATATATATTCTAGGCATCACAAGAAAAGGAACGGGACAGGTCTAAAACATCCTTGTTTCCTTACGATTTGGCCTGAGGCTTGTCCTCATCATGAGACTGCGCGTCGATGTCCTCCAAGCCTGAGCCGCCCGACAGAGGCATCTTGCCTCGCTTAGGAGCCTTTTCCTCCCAATCTTCGGAGGCGGCCCTTTTCTTTCCATGGGGGGAAGAGGCGTTGACCTCTCCCTCATTCTTGTCTTCGGACGATGGGATCTTGATTCCTCCGGACACAATGTCTGATGCACCTTCGGGATGGAGGCCATCTTTGGTCCTCTCCGACTTGCCCACCTTCGCAGGCATCTGGTATGGTACCAGGGCCAACATCCTTGTTAAAGTAGGATTCGCTGGGCCTTCGGGCAGGGGGGCCGGACACATGATTAGTTCTGCTTTCTTTATCTAGCCCAGGAAGAAGAAAGTTTGCTCAGTACCATATTACGGTATGCGTCACAACAAAGTGTTCGGAAGACAAGTGCTTACCGGGGTATCCGGACGGTGGCAGTCAAGGCCAGCGTCCTCAGTAGTGTCCGGCCAATGTTTTCGCTTCCCAAAAAATAGCTTCCACATCCCTGCGTGCGTAGTGCCTGATACATCTCCAACGTATCTATAAATTTTGATTGTTCCATGCTATTATATTATCTGTTTTGGATGTTTATGGGCTTTATTATACACTTTTATATTATTTTTGGGACTAACCTATTAACCAGAGGCCCAACCCAAATTGTTGTTTTCTTGCCTATTTCAGTGTTTCGAAGAAAATGAATATCAAACAGAGTCCAAACAGAATGAAACCTTCAGGAGAGTTATTTTTGGAACGGAAGCAATCCATGAGACTTGGAGTAGACGTCAGGGAAGCTTCAAGGTGGCCATGAGGTAGGGAGGCGCGCCTGCCCCCTAGGCGCGCCCCCACCCTCATGGGCCCCTCGTGGCTCCCCTGACCGACTTCGCCTATATATATCAATATAACCTAGAAACATCGGAGAGCAGAATAGATCGGGAGTTCCGCTGCCAGAAGCCTCCGTACCCACCGAAAACCAATCTAGACCCGTTCCGGCACCCTGTCGGAGGGGGAAATCCCTTTTCAGTGGCCATCTTCATCATCCCGGCGCTCTCCATGACGAGGAGGGAGTAGTTCACCCTCGGGGCTGAGGGTATGTACCAGTAGCTATGTGTTTGATCTCTCTCTCTCTCTCTCTCTCTCTCTCTCTCTCTCTCTCTCTTGTGTTCTTGAGGTGGTACGATCTTGATGTATCGCGAGCTTTGCTATTATAGTCGGATCTTATGATGTTTCCCCCCTCTACTCTCTTGTAATGGATTGAGTTTTCCCTTTGAAGTTATCTTATCAGATTGAGTCTTTAAGGATTTGAGAACACTTGATGTATGTCTTGCAAGTGCTTATCTATGGTGACAATGGGATATCACGTGATCCACTTGATGTATGTTTTGGTGATCAACTTGTGAGTTTCGTGACCTTGTGAACTTATGCATAGGGGTTGGCATACGTTTTTCGTCTTGACTCTCAGGTAGAAACTTTGGGGCACTGTTTGAAGTACTTTGTGTTGGTTGAATAGATGAATCTGAGATTGTGTGATGCATATCGTATAATCATACCCACTGATACTTGAGGTGACATTGGAGTATCTAGGTGACATTAGGGTTTTGGTTGATTTTTGTCTTAAGGTGTTATTTTAGTATGAACTCTATGATAGATCGAACGGAAAGAATAACGTCTTGTTATTTTACTACGAACTCTTGAATAGATCGACCAGAAAGGATAACGTTGAGGTGGTTTCGTACCCTACCATAATCTCTTCGTTTGTTCTCCGCTACTAGTGACTTTGGAGTGACTCTTTGTTGCATGTTGAGGGATAGTTATATGATCCAATTATGTTATTATTGTTGAGAGAACTTGCACAAGTGAAAGTATGAACCCTAGGCCTTGTTTCAACGCATTGCAATACCGTTTGTGCTCACTTTTATCATTAGTTACCTTGCTGTTTTTATATTTTCAGATTACAAAAACCATTATCTACTATCCATATTGCACTTGTATCACCATCTCTTCACCGAACTAGTGCACCTATACAATTTACCATTGTATTGGGTGTGTTGGGGACACAAGAGACTCTTTGTTATTTGGTTGCCGGGTTGCTTGAGAGAGACCATCTTCATCCTACACCTCCCATGGATTGATAAACCTTAGGTCATCCACTCGAGGCAAATTTGCTACTATCCTACAAACCTCTGCACATGGAGGCCCAACAACGTATACAATAAGAAGGTTGTGTAGTAGAAGTCAAGCTCTTTTCTAGCGCCGTTGCCGGGGAGGTGAGTGCTTAAAGGTATATCTTTAGGTCTTGCAATCGAATCTTTTTGTTTCTTGTTTTATCACTAGTTTAGTCTATAAAAGAAAATTACAAAAAATGGAATTAAGGGTACCTCATATGCTTCATATTTTTAATGTATTTCATGAAAATAAGGATTCTGATAATTGTGCCAAAGTGTTAGAATAAGAATGCATTAGAATGTTTGGCACTAAATAGTTGAATGATGAGCATGATTGCAATGTTGTTAGTATGAATTCCTTGAATATCCATGATGCTAATGATATGCAAAGCCACAAGCTTGGGGAAGCTATGTTTGATGAAGATGATATTTTTTGTCCCCCAAGTTTTGATGAGCAAATTTATTATGATTAAAGCATGCCTCCTATTTATGATGATTATATTGATGAAAGTGGATTTGGAGATGTCATGACTTTATTTAGTGACGAATCCACTATTTTGGAAGAGGTTCCAATTGATTATGTGAACAAAGTTGCTATCTATGATGATTATTGTGATGACATTTATGCTATAAATAATAATGATAACCATGAAACTTTTCATCTTGATTTTAATTTTCAATTTGATTATGCCTCACATGATAGTTATTTTGTTGAGTTTGCTCCCACTATTATCCATGAGAATAAATTTGTTTATGTGGAGAGTAATAAAATTTTAATGCTTATGCATCATGAAAAGAATGCTTTATGTGATGTTTATATTGTTGAATTAATTCATGATGCTACTGAAAATTATTATTATGAGGGAGGAACATATGCTTGTAGGAATTGCAATAATATCAAGTTTCCTCTCTATGTGCTTAAAGTTTTGAAGTTATGCTTGTTTTGCCTTCCTATGCTAGTTGATTATTGTTCCCATAAGTTGTTTGCTCACAAAATCCCTATGCATAGGAAGTGGGTTAGACTTGAATGTGCTAGTCATATTCTTCATGATGCTTTCTTTATGTTACAATTCTTATCTTTTATGTGAGCACCACTGAAATCATCATGCCTAGCTAGGGGCGATAAACGATAGCGCTTCTTGGGAGGCAACCCAATTTTATTTATTGCTTTTTGATTCTGTTTAGCAATAAAAAATTCATCTAGCATCTGTTTAGATGTAGTTTTATGCTTATAATTAGTGTTTGTGCCAAGTAGAACCTTTGGGAAGACTTGGGGAAAGTCTTTGCGATCTTGTTGTAAAAAAACAGAAACTTTAGCGCTCACGAGAATTGCTGCCATTTTTTTTACTGGAGAGTGATATTTAGTTAATTATTTTTGCATATGATTAATAGATAAATTCCTCATGTTCAGCAGTTTATTTTAGAATTTTTGGGGTTCCATAAGTATTTGAAACCTACAGATTACTACAGACTGTTCTGTTTTTGACAGATTCTGTTTTTCGTGTGTTGTTTGCTTATTTTGATGAATCTATGGCTAGTAATAGAGTTTATAAACCATAGAGAAGTTGGAATACAGTAGGTTTAACACCAATATAAATAAAGAATTAGTTCATTACATTACCTTGAAGTGGTGGTTTGTTTTCTTTTACTAACGGAGCTCACGAAGATTTTCTGTTAAGTTTTGTGTTGTGAAGTTTTCATGCTTTGGGTAAAGATTTAATGGATTATGGAACAAGGAGTGGGAAGAGCCTAAGCTTGGGGATGCCCAGGGAACCCCATGGTAAAATCCAAGGACACCAAAAAGCCTAAGCTTGGGGAGGCCCTAGAAGACATCCCCTCTTTCATCTTCGTTCATCGGTAACTTTACTTGGAGCTATATTTTTATTCACCACATGATATGTGTTTTGCTTGGAGCGTCATTTTATTTTCTTTTGTTTTTCTTTCTGTTTGAATAAAATACCAAGATATAAAATTATTAAATGTTAGAGAGTCTTCACATAGTTGCATCATTATTCAACTACTCATTGATCTTCACTTATATCTTTCGGAGTAGTTTGTCTTTTGCTCTAGCGCTTCACTTATATCTTTTTAGAGCACGGCGGTGGTTTTATTTTGGAGAAATAGATGGAGTCTCATGCTTCACTTATATCATTTTGAGAGTCTTTAGAACAACATGGTAATTTGCTTTCAGTCATAATAAAAACTTTCATATAAGTGCATTGAATACTATGAGAAGTTTGATACTTGATAATTGTTTTGAGATATGGAGATGGTGATATTAGAGTCATGCTAGTTGAGTAGTTGTGAATTTGATAAATACTTGTGTTGAAGTTTGTGATTCCTATAGCATGCATGTATGGTGAACCGTTATGTGATGAAGTCGGAGCATGATTTATTTATTGATTGCCTTCCTTATGAGTGGCAGTCGGGGACGAGCGATGGTCTTTTCCTACCAATCTATCCCCCTAGGAGCATGTGTGTAGTACTTTGTTTCGATGACTAATAGAATTTTGCAATAAGTATGTGAGTTCTTTATGACTAATGTTGAGTCCATGGATTATACGCACTCTCGCCCTTCCACCATTTCTAGACTCTCTAGTACCGCGCAACTTCCGCCGGTACCATAAACCCACCATTTACCTTCCTCAAAACAGCCACTATACCTACCTATTATGGCATTTCCATAGCCATTCCGACATATATTGCCATGCAACTTTCCACCATTCCATTTATTATGACATGCTTCATCATTGTCATATTGTTTTGCATGATCATGTAGTTGACATCGTATTTGTGGCAAAAGCCACCGTTCATAATTCTTTCATACATGTCACTCATGAGTCATTGCACATCCTGGTACACCGCCGGAGGCATTCACATAGAGTCATTATTGTTCTATGTATCGAGTTGCAATTCTTGAGTTGTAAGTAAATGAAAGTGTGATGGTCATCATTATTAGAGCATTGTCCTATTGAGGAAAGGATGATGGAGACTATGATTCCCCCACAAGTCGGGATGAGACTCCAGACGAAAAATAAAAAAAAATAAAAAAAAGAGGCCAAAAAGAAAAAAAAGAAAAAGAAGAAAGGCCCAAATAAAAAAAATAAAAAAATCAAAAAATGAGAGAAAAAGAGAGAAGGGGCAATGCTACTATCCTTTTACCGACTTGTGCTTCAAAGTAGCACCATGATCTTCATGATAAAGAGTCTCCTATGTTGTCACTTTCATATACTAGTGGGAATCTTTCATTATAGAATTTTGTGTAGTTTAATAATATGTCACTTTCATCCATGTTTAGAATGTTTAAAATGCTGTTTGCATATATTTTTGCCTAATGACTTGTTAAAATGATTTATTTCATAACTTAATAACCGTAGCTCCAAACCTAACAAACTTTATATGTAAATGGGGTATAAAAATGCCTAGTTTAACATGGTGTACTTGCTTTGCATGTTTAACAACTCTAAAATATGGTTTAGGGAAGAACAGTACCAAATCCATAAATTGCACATGAGGACTTTTCCGAACTTGTTGTTTGTTGTTCCAGCCTCATTTAAACTTGCCTAGATAGGTAGTTATCATTTGCTTCACCTCTTGCCATGTTAATCAACATTTAATATTGTTGGGTACATAACGAGATCGAACTAAATAAGTCATGTGGTGTTTTCTTCAATATGCAACTCCGTTGCATATTGAGCTCCACTTAATTTGTAGGATTGTTTGTGCACTTTGCCATGCCATGCTACATTAAACTGGTCATGCATCATACTTGGTTGTGCATCATGCCATGTTTATGTGATGGTTGTTTACTATGTTGCTTGATTATTTCCGGGTTGCTTCTCTCGCTAGCTTCGCTTTCGTTCCGGAGTTATGAGGATTCATTCGACTACGTCCTTTTGTCTTCTTCGTGGACTCGTTCTTCTTCCTTGCGGGGTCTCAGGCAAGATGACCATACCCTCGAAATCACTTCTATCTTTGCTTGCTAGTTGCTCGCTCTTTTGCTTTGCCTATGCCACGATACCTACCACATGCTTTATCATGCCTCCCATATTGCCATGTCAAGCCTCTAACCCACCTTGTCCTAGCATACCGTTGTTTGGCTATGTTACCGCTTTGCTCAGCCCCTCTTATAGCGTTGCTAGTTGCAGGTGAAGATTGGAGTTGTTCCTTGTTGGAACATGTTTATTGTTGGGATATCACAATATCTCTTATTTAATTAATGCATCTTATTTACTTGGTAAAGGGTGGAATGCTCGGCCTTATGCCTGGTGTTTTGTTCCACTCTTGTCGTCCCAGTTTCCGTCATACCGGTGTTATGTTCCTTGAGTTTGCGTTCCTTACACGGTTGGGAGAATGGGACCCCCTTGACAGTTCACTTTGAATAAAACTCCTCTAGCAAGGCCCAACCTTGGTTTTACCATTTGCCACCTAAAGCCTTCCCTTGGGTTCTGCAGACTCAAGGGTCATCTTTATTTTAACCCCCCCGGGCCAGTGCTTCTCTAAGTGTTGGTCCTAAATGGGCAGCCTGCGGGGCCACCTCGGGGAAACTTGAGGGTTGGTTTTACTCGTAGCTTGACCTATCCGGTGTTGCCCTGAGAACGAGATATGTGTAGCTCCTATCAGGATGTCGGTGCATCGGGCGGCTTTGCTGGTCTTGTTTTACCATTGTCGAGATGTCTTGTAACCGGGATTCCGAGTCTGATCGTGGGAGAAGGAATATCCTTCGTTGACTATGAGAGCTTGTGATGGGCTAAGTTGGGACACCCCTGCAGGGTTTTGAACTTTCGAAAGCCGTGCCCACGGTTATGGGCAGATGGGAATTTGTTAATGTCCGGTTGTAGAGAACTTGACACTTAACTTAATTAAAATGCATCAACCGCGTGTGTAGCCGTGATGGTCTCTTCTCGGCGGGGTCCGGGAAGTGAACACGGTTTTGGAGTTATGCTTGAACGTAAGTGTTTCTAGGATCACTTCTTGATCATAGATTCTCGAACGTTCTTGCTTTTTCTTCTCGCTCTCATTTGCGTAAGTTAGCCACCATATATGCTAGTGCTTGCTGCAATTCCACCTCATACCTTATCATACCCATAAGCTTAAATAGTCTTGATCGCGAGGGTGTGAGATTGCTGAGTCCCCGTGACTCACAGATTACTTCCAAAACCAGTTGCAGGTGCCGATGATACCAGTGCAGGTGATGCAGCCGAGGTTAAGGAGGAGCTTGATGAAGATCTTGTTCATTGTGTTGTTTCGTTTCAGTTGATCAGTAGTGGAGCCCAGTTGGGGCAATCGGGGATCTGTAGCATTAGGGGTGGTCTTCTTTTATTTTGGTTCCGCAGTCGGACCTTGATTGTATCTGAATGATGTAATGTTTTATTCATGTATTGTGTGAAGTGGCGATTGTAAGCCAACTCTGTATCCCTTTCTTATTCAGTACATGGAATGTGTAAAGATTACCCCTCTTGCGACATGCCTACTATGCGGTTATGCCTCTAATTCGTGCTTCGACACGTGGGAGATATAGCCACATCGTGGGTGTTACAAGTTGGTAATCAGAGCCTTCCCCGACTTAGGAGCCCCCTGCTTGATCGAATCGCTGGCGTTGTTGAGTCTAGAAAAATGTTTTGAGTCTTATAGGATTATATTTATCGGAGAGTAGGATTCTTTTTACTCCTCAGTCCCTTCGTTGCTCTAGTGAGGCCTGCTGACATAGAGTTTTGACTCTTCTCTCCTCAAATTTCACTAAAAATTGTTTTAGGATCACGTGGGTATCTTGGACTCGTTCCGATGGTTTTGTGACGAGAACATTGTTCTTGGTGCCTCCTGACATTTAGGGGTTGTGGCAGTGTCCCGGGGAGTTGAGCTCTGAGGTGTTGTCGTCACAATTTTATCGTTGCAGTTCTGGAATACCTGAGTTTCGCCGACATCGAAAATCTCTTTTATGCAGTTGTTGGTGAGATAACCTCGATGCCACCCAGTACTGGGGCGGGAGTTCGGGAGTATTGCCATAACTCGTATAACGGATGATTTTCGAAGGTTGAGGTAAATGATTTCCGAAGGTTTCTTGGTTATGTGTTGAAGGATGGATACAACTGGATGTAGGATTTGCTAGTTTTGGATGAGATATTATGCTTCCCCTGTATCCCCAACACCTGATTGCATAACTAGAAAAATTTCAGGAGTTTATAAGTGGGAATTCAAGTAGCTCCTAGGATATCTTTCCGACAGATGTATGATATGAAATTGGGGTTCGACGTCTACTGGTCTGCCTATCCACGGTTGGTTTTACAGTGGTCTCGTTGTGTCTTAAAGAGTCCTTGGCTATGCTGACTCGGGGACGCTTCGTATGTCATGTGCACTGCCTTGTACATGATGGTGCTGTACGATCGAGCGTGTGTGGGCCCCACCATGAAAACTTAGGACGAAATCTCTATCATATGTTTGTTCTGGCTTATTTTGCAAGCCAATCCTTGTTTTGTTTTGAGTTGTGGTATTCGAGTTGCTTCGAAGTCAAATGTGGATTCCATCCCTTGTCTAAGCAGTGTTCTCATATTTCTATGTGAATACCAATCCTTCATGATAATCAAGATTGTCATGTCAATCCTTTTCAAACGGTGTGTTTTCTCTTCAAGCGGATCCGTTCATTTTCAACATCCGCAAGATTCAATCTCAGCTTTCTCAACGGTGTTCGTTTCATCCATCCCAAGTTTTCTTTGTTGTCCCTCCCTCCCACCCTTGTTTCTTCAAGGACTCGAATTTCTTAATCGAGTATCCATCTTATTGATGTGAAGTCTCTCCATTCTTTTCCTTCATGTTCTTACCCGGTGATTCTCATGAAGATTCTAACGGAGCTTCAAGTTCATCATTCTTCATTATTTTCCTTCTCTGGTGGACTCAGCTCAAGCTTTCGTGTTGATCATATCCTTTTTCCTCGTTTCAAATGTTTTTCTCTTGCCGGTGCACCTCTTTATATTTCACCTCTCGCTATTCAATTATTCCGGAGTGCTGAAGATATCTTAGAAGGCTCGTCTTGTCATCCGAGATCCGTTCAACCTATTTCGAGGTCTTATCTTATTCAAGCCATTTAATTCAACCGGTGCTATCTACTTTTCAAGTAATCGTCCAACAATGTTTTTCTCTTGAGTGGCCCCTAACCCACAGGTCTTTTCCCAAGATCTTCCCAGACTCTTCTTATTTCTGGAGCTTCTCAAATTCATTCCAAAGTTTGACGTAAGAATGAATTATCATCAGTCATATGTGTTTCTCCAAGATCGATCAAATTCTTTTCATCGTTGGCTCAACCTTTCTATTCGTCATCCTGGAGTATCTCAACTATTCATGGTGGTGTTTTCTTCTCGTCATTCTCTACGTTTGAATACCGAAGAAGAATTTTTCCTCCACATCTTGCTCCATTCTCTCCAAGATTCATGGTGCTAGCTTGTTGCCATCCTCTCATAATTATTTTCGATTGGGAGATATTCTTTTCACCCATCCGGAGCAATTCAGGAGTTTTTTCAGTTTGTTTCTCCGGAGCCCATCATCTCAAAATTATTCATTCCAGCTTCCAGCTCTCGTTTCTCCAAATCTTACCGGTGCATCATTCAAGTATTCTCTAATCAGCTCGTGATCTCTTCGTTCTCATGTATCTAAGTTCCCTCAAGTATCATCATTCATTTTCTAATTCTTCCCGGCGAATTGTGCCCTTGCTACTTCCATTTTCAATTCTTACGGTGGTCCATTCAAGATTACTCTTCTCTGGGTTTTCCTATTAATTCATTTGTTGTTCCCAAATCCTACTGGTGGTTTGTTGAAGACTTTCTCAAGTTTGCGCTATATCTATCTTAATCTTTCTACGAGGATAAGTAGTATGCCAAATCCGTTGCTTGTCATCGATTTAATTGATGAAGGATAAGCATAATGTAATTCTTATTATTGTTCCATCCAAGTGATTAATTCCTTATTCCGGAGGTTCATCAAATTCTCGGTTTCAACTGTTTCATTTTTTTCTTTTCCCGGAGTTCCAAGCTCTCTCAATTATCTCATCGCGAAGCTCCATCTAAATCATCGCAAGGCTTCACCTTGTGTTTTGAACTTCTCTTTCCTTTTGTTTGATCATCCTTTTGTTACCGGAGTTGGTCATGGAGGCTACATGGTGGTTCGTCAAGGATCCTTTTTCACTCTTCTATTGTTCTTCAAGATATCTCTCGAAGCTATGATCCGTCAAGCTATACTTCAAGTATTCTTCATCTTGCATTCGAAAATGCAATTCCTTCTACCTTATCTTTTGAGGTGGTGTTATGTCATTCTTGATAATTTTCCTTCGTGTTTCACGATTCACAAGTTATCAAGAATGAGATATTTTAAATCCATCAATCGCATCGTTGGAGTTATCTTGGGTTATATTTCACCTAAAGCCTTCCCTAAGGATTGTTGCTATTTATGGTGCTTATAAATGACCCAAGTTCTTCTTTAATCCTCCCGGTGAAATAGTTTCTCGTCTCCTTGTTCTTATCTATCCAATACTTTTCCGTGAGTGGCAGGTTGTCACCTCATAATTTTGAGATGTATTCCATAAGACCATATCAAGTTTATGCTTTTCGTTGTTGATAATCCAACAACTCCATTTCAGCATTTGTTGTAAGCATGCTCTCTCAAGATCTTGTTCCCCTCCATCCATTCCATTCCATTCTTTCATTTCTTTCGGAGGCTTTGTGATGTTGCTCTCTTCACCCATCATCCCATTTTTTTTCAAGTTCATGTTCAATTCCTTCCATTTCCAGCCGGAGTGCTGCCCAAATTATATCAGTCTTATTCCTTCTCTACCTTGTTTTAACCGGAGTGTTGTGTCCTCTGCTCAAGTTCTTTTCATCCTATCAAGTCTTGCATCACTTTTCAACCGGAGTGCTGCCCGAATTTGTTCTTCCTTGTTCCTTTGTCCTAACGAAGTGTCTACAACTTTGTTCATCTCCGAGGCTTTCTTCCTTTCTATTTGTTCAACATCTCAAGGTTCTTTGGTTTCACTCGTTTGTCAAAGAAGCAACTTAGTTTTACCTGTCGTCTTCCTCTTCCTTTTCCCTCCAGCGCCATTCTAGATCTCGGGACGAGATCCTCTTGTAGTGGTGGAGTGTTGTGACGCCTCGAGACCGATGCGCCAGGTGTCTTCCAGTTATTCGTTGTTGTTGCCATGTCATTCGCTTGCGTGTTGCATATTGTCATGTCATCATGTGCATTGCATCATCATGTTCTCAAAACTTGCATCTGTCCAGGCCTCCCCGTTCCTTCCGTTGTCCGTTCTAAGCCCAAACACATTTGCACGCGCCCGCGGCATGTCCGAAATAGTATTTTTATAAGTGACCGAAAAATGTTCTTGGAATGGGTTGAAAGTTGACGTGCGTTCTTATTATAGTGTAGGTAGGTCGCCTGCCAAGTTTCATCGCATTCAGAGTTCGTTTGACGCCCCAACGATTGACTATAGCGGCAGTATAGCCAGTCTTTTCGTCGGACGTTTTCGGTCTCCGGAAACCCTGCTGGGCTGCATCTCTCCCCTCTTCTCTCAGACCAGTCCACTACCACTCACCGCCAGGCCCCGAAACCCCTCGTTGCACAGTGCATCGACCCCCCTCACGTGCGTGTCCGAAAGCTATCCCAAACCCGACCTGGGCAATTGTCACCGTTGGACTCAGAACATCCCCAAACATCTACAAAACATCTACAAAACATCTCCGTTTTTCTTTTTTGACTCCCTAACTATTTTATTCGCGATCGTCCAATTGCGATCGTAGGGACGTGATAGCCTCTACCCTAGATCCCTTTGCAATATAAATAGTGGGCAATCCTAAAACCTAGGGATTTGTCCATCCATCCCGTGTCCGCCGCCGCCAGCCACTCGAAATCTCTCGGGATCCATCCCCAATTCCTTTGTCCCATCAACCCATCCAGCCGGAGCACTCCACTCCTCCCCTCGATCCCACCAATCTGCTGCCAGAGGCCCTGCCTCGTGCGCCCGTGCAAGGAGACAAGCCCTCTCCTGCAGCCCGAGCTCCTTCGTCCATGCCCTTGACGCCTCCGACCTCCTCGCGACCTCGCTACCCCGACGAAGCTCGCCGCCGGCAACCACTCCCAGCAGGCCTCGCCGCGTTTCCTCCCTTTCTTCTCTTTCCGTCCCCGCATCTCTCTCTTTCTCTCTGCCTCGCAGGAACCAGGAGCTCCACGCCATGGCTGATCCCCTCGCCGAGCTCCTCAAGTCCGTCCCTCCTGAGTCCCTCGTCACTAGGAATCGCCTCCCTGACCTTCGGACTGGCCGGATCCGCCGCAACCACGTGGACCTTGCCCCTTGCCCGGACCAGCCGCCTGCAAGCCTCATCTCGGTCGGGTCCACTGCTGCCGCTGTTTCCCTGTCGAACGAGCAAGCACGAACCCCAGCGCCAAGTCCACCGCGATCCCCTGCGCGTTGACCATGCCCCTGCATCGTCCATGTGCCTGGGCCATGAGGGCGCAGAGGCCCAGCAACATCTTCTCGTCACCAGAACCAACCCAACCACTTCTCCACTTTCGGCCCAATCGCCCGTGTGAGCATAGCCCAGCCCCTCTGGTATTTTGTGCATGTGCGTCTGATAGTTATGTTGCGCCTATTGCTTTACTGGGCCTCTCCTTAGATTCAGCCCAGTATAGTTTTTTTCCTGTTCTGCGAATTTGTCTTTTTATCCAGCGAGCTGCAGTTTTACAGAAAAGTCCCTCATGTTCATGCATATAATAACTCTCCAACCGTGCATCTTTTGTAAAAACTTTATATATGAAAAGTGCTTAGAATTTTGTGTAGTTTAATAATATGTCACCTTCATCCATGTTTAGAATGTTTAAGATGTTTTTTGTATATATTTTTGCCTAATGACTTGTTAAAATGATGTATTTCATAACTTAATAACCGTAGCCCCAAATCTAACAAACTTCATATGTAAATGGGGTAGAAAAATGCCTAGTTTAACATGGTGTACTTGATTTGCATGTTTAACAACTCTAAAATATGGTTTAGGGAAGAACAGTACCAAATCCATAAATTGCACATGAGGACTTTTCCGGACTTGTTGTTTGTTGTTCCGGCCTCATTTAAACTTGCCTAGATAGGTTGTTGTTGTTGTTTGTTTTTTTGTTTGTTTGTTTGTTTGTTGTTGTTGTTGTTGTTGTTGTTGTTGTTGTTGTTGTTGTTGTTGTTGTTGTTGTTGTTGTTGTTGTTGTTGTTGTTGTTGTTGTTGTTGTTGTTGTTGTTGTTGTTGTTGTTGTTGTTGTTGTTGTTGTTGTTGTTGTTGTTGTTGTTGTTGTTGTTGTTGTTGTTGTTGTTGTTGTTGTTGTTGTTGTTGTTG
>NC_057794.1:204506299-204509944 GCF_018294505.1 Triticum aestivum
TTGTTGTGATTGTTGTGTTGTTGCTGTTGTTGTTGTTGTTGTTGCTGTTGTTGTTGGTGTTGTCGTTGTTGGTGTTATTGTTTGTTGTTGTTGTTGTTGTTGTTGTTGTTGTTGTTGTTCTTGCTACTGTTGTTGTTGTTGTTGCTGTTGTTGTTGTTGTTGCTGCTGCTGCTGCTGCTGTTGTTGCTGTTGTTGTTGTAGAGGTGCGATAGGTGCAGCCGGCGGTGGTGGTGGAAAACGCGAAAGCAATTCAGTAAACTTGTTATCGAGCTTTGTTTCGAACATCTTCTCCATGCCATCTATCTTCTCCATGGCCTCTTCAAATCTGTTTAGCACATCTTGCACCTGTCCACTCATCATTTGCTGAAACTTATCATGAAGCTCCTTGTTCGTCAAGTTCTCCCAGTCAATCTCGTCGGCTTGTGATCCTGCCATGGTTAGCAGCAATAGAAACACACAAGAATATGATCCTATAGACTACTAACAAGTTGTGGTGGTGGGTGCCACAAATCTGCCAAGCAAATCTCAAATTCTTACCAGCTCTTACCCAGCAGCAGGCGGTGATCGGCAACCGATGTAGTCAAAACCTCAAAGCTTGGAGAGAGCGATTACCAGGGAGAGTAGAACGCATGACGTAGATTTATGTGGAGCTAGGAAGGCTTATAATATGGTAGCAAAAAATATTAGCAATAATTAATTCAGAGATGCAAAGTTGAAGAAATGCTCAACGACGGTACTGTGCTGGTCCTAGGCAAGACCGTGCTAGAGACGCAAGCCTAGAACACTAACAAAATCACAGCGCTGCACGTAAACAAGGGAAAAGCACACTCTGGAATTTTTTCGCTCTGTTTTTTTGGCGCTCCTATTTTTTTGCGCCCCTTTTTTTGTGCGAAAAATCACTATAATGGAGGGTGTCTCAAAACTCTTCCTAGGTCAAACTGACAGGATGGGCACGCAACTTTTTTGACTTTTTTCAGAAATCAGGGCAGCGACGATGAAAAAGTGTGACAAAAAGTCACTATGATGGCACGTGGCTCAAAAGACTCAGAAAATCCTAAAAATAGGATAGGGAAAAATATTTTTTCCTGTGAAAATATTGGCCTAAAAACTGCCCGTGGGTCTCCAGACTCTTTTTTTTCTTTTTTTCGAAACCTACTCAGGCAAGGAAACACGAATCGGAAATTAGACGGATCTAAAAAACAAACCTAATATGAAAGGAACTCGGATTGGTGGTGGATATATGGTGGTAGGATATGGCAGCGGTGGTGGTATATGGATACAGATTGGTTGTGGTATATGGCTACGGATTGGTGGTGGTATATGGACACGGATTGGTGATGGTATATGTAGACGGATCGATGGCAGATAAGAGGTGGTGGTAGATGGTAGGGGCGATGATGATGGTGCGGCGGCGGCTTGACAACATATGATCAAAACTCAAAACTCTAAAGATTAGACTCTAAGACCAGCAACTAGACACGATGATGCAACCATAATTTCAACAAAGAAAAATACTGAAAATACTATGCAAAGGATCAGACTGGTTCGGATATGTTGAACTAACCCTAATTTTGTTTGGCTTTTTTGTGGATTGTAGGTATGAAGAATAGACTCAATCTAAACTATGAAAAACTGTAAAATCTCGCCGATCAACCTAGAAATCTGATACCACTTGATAGAGGAGAAGGTGTCCAGATGTTTTGATGAGATGGTGGCTATCTTTTCTGTGGGAGTCGACCTTGACGATCCGACTATGAACGTGCGAGACGTCGCGCCTTAGCAATCGCTAAACCAGCTTCTGAGGGGTTATTGACCATGCCGGAGCATGATCAACCTGACCACGAGGGTCTTTTTCCTTCGAGCAAACGAAGAACAAGCAAGAAACTGAGATTGCAATCTGCATATTGCGAATATAAGATGAAAGCTTTATTGATCAAGGTGGGGTTCTGTCACGTCTTGCTCTGGTCGTTGAACACAAACAAAGTATGTGAAGTTGCAGCTATGGCAAACTTTTAATCTAAACAAAACCCAAAGTCTAAACGATGCCCTAAGGGTTGTATATATGGAGGAAAGAGGAGGAAATTTCGTGGCCCTTGGAGAAGGGGTCCGAAACCAACCCTAACTCTTGTTTCCCCACACATACGGACTCTAAAAACAACCTATACTTAAGTATTTCGAAATTACATGGGCCTGGCCCAATAATAAGGTGACACAGCACCTAGAATAGCCTCTGGACGAAATTTATGAAGTGGCAACTTGTATATTTCATCCAAGGCTTCATGCACTCCTTATGGTAGCTTCAAAGTCCTGAAATCATCACTTGCAACCCCGTTCTTGTTCCCCTTGCGCATGCCATCATCTCCATGCTTGGTCTTGCTCCAGCGTTCATCCCTCTTATCCATGCCAGGCCCTTCATTTGTAAGCAAAACAAATGTATCCAATTTAGGCAACATCATATTCTCATGAACATTAGAATCATTACCAAGAAACGAAAGTACCTAATAATTTAATTGGCGTGCACGAGCTCTAGTAATTGGTCGAGTATATGTAGCAGTAAGGGCTGTGCGTGTAACAATGGTATTGATGTCCTCATCAACGCAGCCCTCCCCAGGCTCGAGGCCACGCGTCCACTCAGGTGGTCCAAGTGCACCATCACCTTTAGCTCGTCCGACTAGCTCAAGTGCGCGGCAACTGCCGGCGCCCTCCTGATGCTTTGCTCGCCCATCATCAGCAATGTCCTCGTCATCAAGACCCTCATCGATGGTGGTGCGGGGCTCAATGTTCTTTCCATCGAGATGTTCGACCGCCTCCAAGTGCCCTATGATCAGCTGCCGCCCACCAAGCCTTTCTCAGGAGTGACCGACGGTTCCACCACCCCGATAGGGCAGATCCGCCTCCCTGTCACCTTCGGCCAGCGCGACAACTATCGCACTGAGCTCATCGACTCTGACGTCACCCACATCCGCCTTCCGTACAATGTCATCCTTGGATATCCATCCTTAGCCAAGTTCATGGCGGTGATTCATCATGGTTACAATGTCCTCAAGATTACAGGGAACCGCGATATCATCACAATCGCCTGCGAGAAGAAGGATGCAGTGTGCTCTCGCGATCGCGCCTACCAGGCTGCAGCAGTCGAGGACCCAGACAACAAAGGCACCATCTACCGTCCTGAGACTATCCCCAAGAAGAAGAAGCAGCAGCTCCACCAAGAGCCTTAGGAGAGCGGTGTCTCTAGTCGAACCACCTCCAGACCCGCGCCCATGGATGGGGCGCCTCCCTCTCTCACATAGGAAGGTGCGCCCGGCACCCCTCTCAGGCTGGGCTTGGGGGTTCTCTTCTGGTGGGTCTCTGACTTAGCGAATGTCACAAGGGAGGCGCTTGGGCACCATGTGTAGGTGTGCTTCATTGCGTGTTTCCCTCACGAGGGCACAAGGCACGGGGTGCCAGGTGCTCATGAGTTCATCACCAAGGCGATCGAGGAGCTTCAAGAGGCGAGAGCCATGCGCGACGATCGCTGCCTACCACCTGGCGCGGCTCCTTGTCCTGGCGAGGACAATGAGCTGCGCGTCAGCGTCAACATTCTAGGGCTCAATAGGGTCGCATCCTAGGAGCGCTTCTAGCCATCACACGTTGGTCGGTGTG
>NC_057794.1:204810167-204934911 GCF_018294505.1 Triticum aestivum
GGGCCTCCTCAAGTGCCCTAGGTCTTCGTGAGCAAGCAAGTTGGATGCACACCCACTTAGTTTCTTTTGTTGAGCTTTCGTACATATATAGATCTTGTGCATCCGCTGCATGGCAATCCCTACTCCTTGCATTAACATCAATCGATGGGCATCTCCATAGCCCGTTGATTAGCCTCGTTGATGTGAGACTATCTCCTTTTTTGTCTTCTCCACATAACCCCCATCATCATATTCTATTCCACCCATAGTGCTATGTCCATGGCTCGCGCTCATATATTGCGTGAAAGTTTATAGGTTTGAGATTGCTAAGGTATGAAACAATTGCTTGTCTTGTAATCGGAGTTGTGCATGATGAGAGCATTCTTGTGTGACGAAAATGGAGCATGACTAAACTATATGATTTTGTAGGGATGAACTTTCTTTGGGCATGTTATTTTGAGAAGACATAATTTCTTAGTTAGTATGCTCGAAGTATTATTATTTTTATGTCAATATGAACTTTTGTCTTGAATCTTTCGGATCTCAATATTCATACCACAATTAAGAAGAATTACATTAAAATTATGCCAAGTAGCACTCCGCGTCAAAAATTCTGTTTTTATCATTTACCTACCCGAGGACGAGCAGGAATTAAGCTTGGGGATGCTTGACACGTCTCCAACGTATCAATAATTTTTGATTGCTCCATGCTATATTATCTACTGTTTTGGACATTATTGGGCTTTATTATCCACTTTTATATTATTTTTGGGACTAACCTACTAACCGGAGGCCCAGCCCAGAATTGCTATTTTTTGCCTATTTTAGGGTTTTTAAGAAAAGGAATATCAACCGGAGTCCAAGCGGAATGAAACCTTCGGGAACGTGATTTTCTCACCGAACATGATCCAGGAGACTTGGACCCCACGTCAAGACACAAAAGAGGAGGCCACAAGGTACGGGGGCGCGCCTACCCCCCCCCCTAGGCGCTCCCTCCACCCTCGTGGGCCCCCTGTTGCTCCACCGACGTACTCCATCCTCCAATATATACCTATGTACCCCCAAACGATCAGATACTGAGAGAAAACCCTAATTCCACCGCCGTAACTTTCTATATCCACGAGATCCCATCCTGGGGCCTATTCCGGAGCTCTGCCGGACGGGGCATCGATCACGGAGGGCTTCTACATCATCACCATAGCCCCTCCGATGAAGTGTGAGTAGTTTACCTCAGACCTACGGGTCCATAGTTATTATCTAGATGGCTTCTTCTCTCTTTTTGGATCTCAATACAATGTTCTCCCCCTCTCTTGTGGAGATCTATTCGATGTAATCTTCTTTTTTGCGGTGTGTTTGTTGAGATCGATGAATTGTGGGTTTATGATCAAGTCTATCTATGAACAATATTTGAATCTTCTCTCAATTCTTTTATGTATGATTGGTTATCTTTGCAAGTCTCTTCGAATTATCAGTTTGGTTTGGCCTACTAGATTGACCTTTCTTGCAATGGGAGAAGTGCTTAGCTTTGGGTTCAATCTTGCGGTGTCCTTTCCCAGTGACAGTAGGGGCAGCAAGGCACGTATTGTATTGTTGCCATCGAGGATAACAAGATGGGGTTTTCATCATATTGCATGAGTTTATCCCTCTACATCATGTCATCTTGCTTAAGGCGTTACTCTGTTTTCATTAACTTAATACTCTAGATGCATGCTGGATAGCGGTCAATGAGTGGAGTAATAGTAGTAGATGCAGGCAAGAGTCGGTCTACTTGTCTTGGACGTGATGCCTATATACATGATCATGCCTAGATATTCTCATAACTATGCTTAATTCTGTCAATTGGTCAACAGTAATTTGTTCACCCACCATAGAATACTTATGCTCTTGAGAGAAGCCACTAGTGAAACCTATGGCCCCAGGGTCTATCTTCATCATATTAATCTTCCAATACTTTGTTATTTACTTTGCTTTTATTTTACTTTGCATATTTATCATAAAAATACCAAAAATATTATCTTATCATATCTATCAGATCTCACTCTCGTAAGTGGCCGTGTAGGGATTGACAACCCCTTATCACGTTGGCTGCGAGGATTTATTTGTTTTGTGCAGGTACGAGGAACTCGCGTGTGGCCTCCTACTGGATTGATACCTTGGTTCTCGAAAACTGAGGGAAATACTTACGCTACTCTGCTGCATTATCCCTTCCTCTTCGGGGAAAAACCAACGCAGTGCTCAAGAGGTAGCAGAAAGCAAAGTCGAAAGATGATGGTTGCAATTACACGGACTGGGTCCGTAACTTGAGGATTATCCTCATTGCTGCACAGAAAAATTACGTTCTGGAAGCACCGCTAAGTGCCAAACTTGCTACAGGAGCAACACTAGATGTTATGAACATCTGGCAGAGCAAAGCTGATGACTACTCGATAGTTCAGTGTGCCATGCTTTACGGCTTAGAACCGGGACTTCAACGACATTTTGAATGTCATGGAGCATATGAGATGTTCCAGGAGTTGAAGTTAATATTTCAAGCAAATGCCCGGATTGAGAGATATGAAGTCTCCAATAAGTTCTATAGCTGCAAGATGGAGGAAAATAGTTCAGTCAGTGAACATATACTCAAAATGTCTGGGTATCATAATCACTTGATTCAACTGGGAGTTAATCTTCCTGTTGATAGTGTCATTGACAGAGTTCTTCAATCACTGCCACCAAGCTACAAAAGCTTCATGATGAACTATAATATGCAAGGGATGGATAAGACAATTCCTGAGCTCTTCGCAATACTAAAGGCTGTGGAGGTAGAAATCAAAAAGGAGCATCAAGTGTTGATGGTCAACAAGACCACTAGTTTCAAGAAAAAAGGGCAAAGGGAAGAAGAAGGGGAACTTCAAAAAGAACAGCAAACAAGTTGCTGCTCAAGAGAAGAAACCCAAGTCTGGACCTAAGCCTGAGACTGAGTGCTTCTACTTCAAACAGACTGGTCACTGGAAGCGGAACTGCCCCAAGTATTTGGCGGATAAGAAGGATGGCAAGGTGAACAAAGGTATATGTGATATACATGTTATTGATGTGTACCTTACCAGAGCTAGCAGTAGCACCTGGGTATTTGATATTGGCTCTGTTGCTCATATTTACAACTCAAAACAGGGACTACGGATTAAGCGAACACTGGCTAAGGACGAGGTGACGATGCGCGTGGTAAATGGTTCCAAAGTCGATGTGATCGCTGTCGGCACGCTACCTCTACATCTACCTTCGGGATTAGTTTTAGACCTAAATAATTGTTATTTGGTGCCAGCATTGAGCATGAACATTATATCTGGATCTTGTTTAATGCGAGACGGTTATTCATTTAAATATGAGAATAATGGTTGTTCTATTTATGTGAGTAATATCTTTTATGGTCATGCACCCTTAAAGAGTGGTCTATTTTTTGAATCTCGATAGTAGTGATACACATATTCATAATGTTGAAGCCAAAAGATGCAGAGTTGATAATGATAGTGCAACTTATTTGTGGCACTGCCATTTGGGTCATATTGGTATAAAGCGCATGAAGAAACTCCATACTGATGGACCTTTGGAATCACTTGATTATGAATCACTTGGTACTTGCGAACCATGCCTCATGGGCAAGATGACTAAAACGCCGTTCTCCGAAACTATGGAGCGAGCAACTAATTTGTTGGACATCATACATACTGATGTATGTGGTCCAATGAATGTTGAGGCTCGCGGCGGGTATCGTTATTTTCTCACCTTCACAGATGATTTAAGCAGATATGGGTATATCTACTTAATGAAACATAAGTCTGAAACATTTAAAAAGTTCAAAGAATTTCAGAGTGAAGTTGAAAATCATCGTAACAGGAAAATAAAGTTTCTACGATCTGATCATGGAGGACAATATTCGAGTTATGAGTTTTGTCTACATTTGAAACAATGCGGAATAGTTTTGCAACTCACACCACCCGGAACACCACAACGTAATGGTGTGTCCGAACATCGTAATCGTACTTTACTAGATATGGTGCGATCTATGATGTCTCTTACTGATTTACTGCTATCGTTTTGGGGTTATGCTTTAGAAACGGCCGCATTCACGTTAAATAGGGCACCATCAAAATCCATTGAGACGACACCTTATGAACAGTGGTTTGGCAAGAAACCAAAGTTGTCGTTTCTTAAAGTTTGGGGCTGCGATGCTTATGTGAAAAAGCTTCAACCTGATAAGCTCGAACCAAAATCGGAGAAATGTGTCTTCATAGGATACCCAAAGGAAACTGTTGGGTACACCTTCTATCATAGATCCGAAGGCAAGACATTCGCTGCTAAGAATGGATCCTTTCTAGAGAAGGAGTTTCTCTCAAAAGAAGTGAGTGGGAGGAAAGTAGAACTTGATGAGGTAACAGTACTTGCTCCCTTGGTGGATAGTAGTTCATCACAGAAACCGGTTCCTGTGACGTCTACACCAATTAGTGAGGAAGTTAATGATGATGATCATGAAACTTCAGATCAAGTTATTACTGAACCTCGTAGGTCAACCAGAGTAAGATCCACAACAGAGTGGTACGGTAATCCTGTTCTGGAGGTTATGTTTCTAGACCATGACGAACCTATGAACTATGAAGAAGCGATGGAGAGCCCAGATTCCGAAAAATGGCTTAAAGCCATGAAATCTAAGATGGGATCGATGTATCAGAACAAAGTACGGACTTTGGTTGACTTGCCCGATGATCAGCAAGCCATCGAGAATAAACGGATCTTCAAGAAGAAGACTGACAATGATGGTAATGTTACTGTCTATAAAGCTTGACTTGTTGCAAAAGGTTTTCGACAAGTTCAAGGGATTGACTACAATGTGACCTTCTCACTCGTAGCGATGCTTAAGTCTGTCTGAATCATGTTAGCAATTGCCGCATTTTATGATTATGAAATTTGGCAAATGGATGTAAAAACTGCATTCCTGAATGGATTTCTAGAAGAAGAGTTGTATATGATGCAACTGGAAGGTTTTGTCGATCCAAAGAGAGCTAACAAAGTGTGCAAGCTCCAGCGATCCATTTATGGACTGATGCAAGCCTCTCGGAGTTGGAATAAACGTTTTGATAGTGTGATGAAAGCATATGGTTTTATACAGACTTTTGGAGAAGCTTGTATTTACAAGAAAGTGAGTGGGAGCCCTGGAGCATTTCTGATATTATATGTGGATGACATATTGTTGATTGGAAATGATATAGAATTTCTGGATAGCATAAAAGGATATTTGAATAAGAGTTTTTCAATGAAAGACCTCGGTGAAGCTACTTATATATTGGGCATCAAGATCTATAGAGATAGATCAAGACGCTTAATTGGACTTTCACAAAGCACATACCCTGACAAACTTTTGAAGAAGTTCAAAAATGATCAAGCAAAGAAGGGGTTCTTTTCTGTTTTACAAGGTGTGAAATTGAGTAAGACTCAATGCCCGACCACTACAGAAGATAGAGAGAAAATGAAAGATGTTCCCTATGCTTCAGCCATAGGCTCTATCATGTATGCAATGCTGTGTACCAGACCTGATGTGTGCCTTGCTATTAGTTTAGCAGGGAGGTACCAAAGTAATCCAGGAGTGGATCACTAGACAGTGGTCAAGAACATCTTGAAATACCTAAAAAGGATGAAGGATATGTTTCTCGTTTATGGAGGTGACAAAGAGCTCGTCGTTAATGGTTACGTCGTTGCAAGCTTTGACACTGATCCGGGCGATTCTAAATTGCAAACCGGATACGTGTTTTTATTAAATGGTGGAGCTGTCAGTTGGTGTAGTTCTAAACAAAGCGTCATAGCAGGATCTACATGTGAAGCGGAGTACATAGCTGCTTCGGAAGCAGCAAATGAAGGAGTCTGGATGAGGGAGTTCATATCCGATCTAGGTGTCATACCTAGTGCATCGGGTCCAATGAAAATCTTTTGTGACAATACTGGTGCAATTGCTTTGGCAAAGGAATCTAGATTTCACAAGAGAACCAAGCACATCAAGAGATGCTTCAACTCCATCCGGGATCAAGTCCAGGTGGGAGACATAGAGATTTGCAAGATGCATACAGATCTGAATGTTGCAGGCCCATTGACTAAGCCTCTTCCATGAGAAAAACATGATCAACACCAAGGCTCCATGGATGTTAGAATCATTACTGTGTAATCTAGATTATTGACTCTAGTGCAAGTGGGAGACTGAAGGAAATATGCCCTAGAGGCAATAATAATGTTATTATTTATTTCCTTATATCATGATAAATGTTTATTATTCATGCTAGAATTGTATTAATGGGAAACATGATACATGTGTGAATACAAAGACCAGCATAGTGTCACTAGTATGCCTCTACTTGACTAGCTCGTTCATCAAAGATGGTTATGTTTCCTAGCCATAGACAAAGAGTTGTCATTTGATTAACGGGATCACATCATTAGGAGAATGATGTGATTGACTTGACCCATTCCGTTAGCTTAGCACTTGATCGTTTAGTTTGTTGCTATTGCTTTCTTCATGACTTATACATGTTCCTGTGACTATGAGATTATGCAACTTCCGTTTACCGGAGGAACACTTTGTGTGCTACCAAACGTCACAACGTAACTGGGTGATTATAAAGGTGCTTTACAGGTGTCTCCAAAAGTACTTGTTGGGTTGGCGTATTTCAAGATTAGGATTTGTCACTCCGATTGTCAGAGAGGTATCTCTGGGCCCATTCGGTAATACACATCACTTAAGCCTTGCAAGCATTGCAACTAAAGAGTTAGTTGCAGGATGATGTATTACGAAACGAGTAAAGAGACTTGCTGTTAACGAGATTGAACTAGGTACTGAGATACCGACGATCGAATGTCGGGCAAGTAACATACCGATGAGAAAGGGAACAGCATATGTTGTTATGCAGTTTGACCGATAAAGATCTTCGTAGAATATGTAGGAGCCAATATGAGCATCCAGGTTCCGCTATTGGTTATTGACCGGAGACATGTCTCGGTCATGTCTACATAGTTCTCGAACCTGTAGGGTCCACACGCTTAAAGTTCGATGACGGTTATATTATGAGTTTATGTGTTTTGATGTACCGAAGGTAGTTCGGAGTCCCAGATGCGATCACGGACATGACGAGGAGTCTTGAAATGGTTGGGACATGAAGATTGATATATTGGATGACTATATTCAGACATCGGAATGGTTCCGGGGGTTATCGGATACATACCGGAGTACCGGGGGGTTACCGGAACACCCCCCCCCCCCCCCCCGCAGGTTAATGGGCCTCATGGTCCCAATTGGTGGAAGAGGAGAGGCGGCCAAGGGGCAGCTGCGCACCCCTCCCCTCCCAAGTCCGAATTGGACTAGGAAGGGGGGCGGCGCCCCCCTTTCCTTTCTCCCTCTTTCTCCATCCCTCTCCTCTCCTACTCCAACATGGAAAGGGGGGAGTCCTACTCCCGATGGGAGTAGGACTCCTCATGGGGCGCGCCAAGGGTGGCCGGCCCCCTCCCACTCCTCGACTCCTATATATACGGGGAGGGAGGCACCCCCTAGAGACAACAAATGATCTCTTAGATCTTTTAGCCGTGTGTGGTGCCCCCTCCACCATAATCCACCTCGGTCATATCGTAGCGGTGCTTAGGCGAAGCCCTGCGTCGGTAGAACATCATCATCGCTACCACGTCGTCGTGCTGAAGGAACTCTCCCTCAAAGATCGATTGGATCGGAGTTCGAGGGACGTCATCGAGTTGAATGTGTGCAGAACTCGGAGGTGTCGTCTGTTCGGTGCTTGATCGGTTGGATCGTGAAGACGTGCGACTACATCAACCGCGTTGTGCTAACGCTTCCGCTTTCGGTCTACGAGGGTATGTGGACACGATATCCCCTCTCGTTGCTATGCATCACCATGATCTTGCGTGTGTGTAGGAATTTTTTGAAATTACTACGTTCCCCAACATTTCTCGCCATGCTGGAAGGAGAGTGGCACGGCATAGTAGAGCTTGTCCTGGGTAGGCGAGATGAGCACGGATCCAGCCCCCGCGCCTTGGCGTGCAAACACACCGTCGAAGTTCATGACCCAACCATCTGGTGCCTCGTCTTTGTACGCGAGAGATCGGTCCTCGCCCACTTGTCAGCCAGGGGCGTCAGCCCATTCTGCCACAAAGTTAGCGAGGGCCACGCCCTTGATGACCCTGGTGGTGCTGAACTCCAGCTGGAATGCCTACAGCTTGATGTTCCATTCGCGACCCTTCCCGCGACGTTGGGGCTTCGGAGCACCCTCTCCAAGGGGTAGGCTGAAACAACCTTGATGGGGTAGCCTTGGAAGTAGTGATGCAGTCTCCTGGAGGCAACGAGGAGTGCAAGCAGGAGCTTCTGTGGCATGGGGTAACACGCCCGCCCATCACGCAGCACCATGACGATGAAGTGCACAGGATGCTCCACAAGGGAGGAGGTCTCTATGGGGTCCCATGCCTCCTGAGGTAGGGGAGTATCAGGAGCTTTGTCATGTGGCGAGGTGGCCGTGACCTCAGGAGCTACATCTGGCGGGGCCGCCGTGACCTCAGGAGCGACATCTGGCAGGGCCGCCGTGACCTCAGGAGTGACATCTGGCGGGGCAGCCGTGACCTGAGGAGCGACATCTGGTGGGGCAGCCGTGACTTTAGGAGCGCCATCCTCGGGAGCCCCGTCGCCTGGTGGGGTGTCCGAGGCCTCAGGAGCGCCGTCCTAAGGCTACGGCGCCTTGGTCGGGTGTGGGGCACTGTGTCGCGCACGCTAAACCACACACCTTTCCCGGACCACCATGAGCACCGCGCTGGCTGAGTGAGGCGTGGCGGCCAAGTAAAGCACCAGGGGTTCAAGAGGGCGATGCGCCACCAGCACCGGCGGGGTGGTGAGGTACCTCTTGAGGTCTTAGAAGGCCACATCGGCCTCTGGAGTCCTCTCGAACGGGCCCTTCTTTTTCATCATCTTGAAGAACAGGAGGGCGCGCTCGCCTAGCTTGGAGATGATGCGCCCGAGCGAGGTTACGCAGCCCACCAGGTTCTGCATATTTTGAGAGTTTGCGGCGGGCTCATCCTCTCTATCGCCTTGATCTTCCCGAGGTTGGCCTCGATCCCCCTGTGCGACACCAGGAAACCGAGTAGCTTGCCGAACAGGACGCTAAACACGCACTTCTCCGGGTTGAGCCACACATTCACCTGGCGGAGGCTGGCGGATGTTTCTTCTAGATCTTCGACGAAAGTTCATACGTCCCGATATTTGACCACTATGTCGTCGATGGACGCCTCAGCGTTCCTGGCCCAAGGCGATGTGCATCAATCACTGGAAGGTCGAGCCGGCATTGCACAGCCTGAACGACATGCAGGTGTAGTAGTACACCCCGCACGGGGTCAGGAAAGCCGTCTTCTCGACATCCTGTAGCGCCATCTTGATTTGGTGATAGCCTGAGAAGGCGTCCAGGAAGCACAGCAAATCACACTCGGCAGTGGAGTCGACGATCTGATCGATGTGGAAGAGGGAAAGGGTCTTGACTCTTGAGGGCAAGCTTTGTTGAGGCTCGTAAAATCGACGCACATGCGCTCCTTCCTTCCCTTCTTGGGGACGATAACCGGGTTCACAAGCCAAGCTGGATGGCGCACCTCCTAAATAACGCCAGCCTCCTGCAGCTTGTGGGTCTCTTGAATGATGAACGACAGCTTCTCCGGGGCTTGCCGCCGTGTCTTCTGCTTCACAGGGCGTGCATTGGGGCACACCATGAAGTGGTGCTCGATCACTTCGCGCGGAACGCCGACCAGGTTTGTCGCCTCCCACACAAACATGTCCTTGTTAGCGCGGAGGAAGCTGACTGGCACCTCTTCTTGGTCCGGGGGGAGGCTGAGCCTATGATGATGGTGGGGCCTCATCCCCCATCGTCATCGACCGGCACCTGCTTCGTCTCGACCAGATCTTGAGAGCACAACCACTTCTTCTTTGCATGCGTCGCCTTTGGGATCTTCCGGGCGCCCCCCGCGCCTGGCCACGCGGCTGCGGCGGTCTTGAAAGCGAGCTTGAGGGTCATGAGTGCGTCTTTAGTGCCGCCCTCTATGGTGAGGACACCGCTGCTTCCTGGCATCTTCATGATGTTGTAGCCGGGGTGAGCCGCCGCCATGAACTTGGCGAGGGCCGAATATCCGAGAATGGCGTTGCATGGGAGGCCCATGCGGGCAATGTGGAAGTCGATGCGCTTGGTGCGGTAGTTGTCGCGCGTGCCAAAGGTGACAGGAAGGAGGATCTGCCCTAGAGGGCAGGTAGTACCATCGATGACCCCCGAGAAGGGCTTGGTGGGGAGGAGCCAGTCGAAGGGCATGTGAAGTAGGCCGAAGGCCTCCACAGAGAGGATGTTGATGCCCGCGCCGCCATGGATGAGGATCCTTGTGGCCGCTATGTTGCATATGGTGGGTGTGCAAAGCATGGGAAAGCACGCCGGTGCCGATCATGGTCTTGGTTTGGTCGATGGCGTAGAAGATGAGGTCGGCCTTGGGTGCCGCCAGCCTGGAGGGGCCCCTCACCGCGACTGGGCGGCCCCCACCTGGCAAAAGAACTGCTTCACGTGGCGGTATGAGGCCGGTGCCTGCGACCCGCCGAGGATGGTCATGACGACGTGGGGCACCGGGGCCGCGAAGTGCGCGATGAACAGGCAGCGCAGCTCTTCCTAGGAGGCCACTGAGGACTTCGGCAGGTTGAGGAGCCAAGCGTGCGGCACACCCGTAAGAGCCAGAGGGAACCAATTGGCCATGACCTTGTTGTCCCGGCCGACCACCCAGATAGCCTCCGCATACACCTGGAGGAACTCCATTGGGTCCAGCCTCATATCGTGACAACAACTTTGGCCTGTACTTGAATGACCATTGCACCCGTCGCAAGGCGGGGGAGAAAGCCTGGCAGCCCACGATGCCTCCAAACGCGCCTGGCAGCCCGGCGAGTGGAGCGTCGCCTGCCATGGGAACCAAGCGGCCAGGGTGGAGCACGACTGATGAAGAAGGGGTGTCAGATTCAGGGCTCCGCAGACCCAAGAAAGTTTCGAACTCTAGGGTGTGTGTGAAGAACTCAACCTCTCCTAGCTCAGTGAACATGAAAGGAAAGAGATACGACAGTTTACCCAAGTTCGGGCCACCTTTGCAGTGTAAGACCCTACTCCTTCTTTGGGGTGGATTAGCCTCGCGAGGGGCTGAGGATGAACTGGTACAGAGGAAGAACAAACTTAGAAGGTCTGTTCTTGTGTGGGTGTGAGATCAGGATTCATCCCCCCTTCTTTGGTGGTGGCTAAGCTATATATAGTGGCATCAGTCCTCTTCTTCTGTATGAAGGCGGGAAGGGATCCCACAGTTGCCAATTTTGAAGGGGGACAAGTAGTACATCTTATCCCGACGAAAGGTAGTCTTCGCCTGCAAAGCTTCTACTCGTGATGCCGTGGTGGGATCGGTGATGACATCCGTCCTGCTGTCCTGGCGGTCTTGGTCTCGTTGCACTGGAATGGAAACCTTTGGCTGATTCCTCGGGACCCCGCGCCTGTGCTTTCCTTCTTAGCACCAAAGAGGAAACCTGCTGCCCTGCGCCCGCTAGCGCCCACCTGGCCTTGGTTGTCATGGCTTGCGTCACCCGTACCTCATGAGATGTGCGCTTGCATAGGAATCTCCACTCCTCAGGAGTCGGCCTAGAGAGGCCGCTCCCTCTAGAGGTCTTGGTGTCGCCCGCCTCGCGAGGCTTGGCCCCTCGCGAGGGTCTTGTCTTGTCGATGCTAAAGATGGGCCATACTAGGATGTCGATGGAGCCATGTTGTGGGTCGCGGACAGGCAAGTCTGGGTACCCTTGTTCCCAGAACGTTGACATCATCCCCCTACCGAACCACAAGGGGCCGACGACCCCATAGGTAGCCGTGGTTTCCCGCGACAGTAAATTTACTTGAGGCTATATTTTTATTCACCACATCATACATGTTTTGCTTGTAGTTTCTTGTATTATATGAGTCTTTGCTTTTTAGTTTTCCACAATCATTGCACATGCTTTACTTATGAATTTATTAGAATACCCTATGTGATTCACTTATATCTTTTGAGCTAGACAATTGCTCTAGTACTTCACTTATATATTTTTAGAGCATGGAGGTGGTGTTATTTTGTCAAAATTTATGAACTCTCATGCTTTACTTATATTATTGAGTCTTAAAACAGTATGGTAATTTTCTTAGGTTATGGATTTGGTCCTAGTATGATGGGCATCCAAGAGGGACATAATTAAAACTTTCATAAACAGCATTGAATATATGAGAAGTTTGATTCCTTGCATTTGTTTTGAGATATAGAGATGGTGATATTAGAGTTATGCTAGAGTGTAATTATGGATTGGTAGAAATACTTGTGTTAAAGTTGGTGATTCCCGAAGCATGCACATATGGTCTATCGTTATGCGATGAAGTTAGGGCATGATTTATTATTGATTGTCTTCCTTATGAGTGGCAGTCGGGGACGAGCGATGGTCTCTTCCTACCAATCTATCCCCCTAGGAGCATGCGTATTAGTACTTTGCTTCAATAGCCAATAATTTTTTGAAATAAGTGTGTGAGTTCTTTATGACTAATGTTGAGTCCATGGATTATACACACTCTCATCCTTCCACCATTGCTAACCCCTCTAGTACCACAACTTTCGCCAATGCATTGAACTCACCATATACCCTTCCTCAAAACAGCCACCATACCTACCTATTATGGAATTTCCATAGCCATTCCAAGATATATTGCCACACAACTTCCATCGTTCCATTTATTATGACACGCACCATCAATGCCATATTGCTTTGCATGATCATGTAGTTGGCATAGTATTTGTGGCTTGTCCACCCTTCATATTTCATACATGTCACACTAGATCATTGCAAATCCTGGTACACTGTTGGAGCATTCATATAGAGTCATATCTTTGATCTAGTATCGAGTTGTAATTCTTGAGTTGTAAGTAAATAAAAGTGTGATGATCATCATTATTAGAGCATTGTCCCATCTGAGGAAATGATGATGGAGGCTATGATTCTCCCACAAGTCGAGATGAGGCTCTGGACTTAAAAATAAAAGAGGCCAAAGAGCCCAAATAAAAAAAGAGGCCAAAGAGCCCAAAATAAAAAAAAATATGAGAGAAAAAGACACAAGGGACAATGTTACTACCCTTTTCCACACTTGTGCTTCAAAAATAGCACCATGTTCTTCATGATAGAGAGACTCCTATTTTATCACTTTCATATACTTGTGGGAATTTTTCATTATAGAACTTGGCTTGTATATTCCAACGATGGGCTTCCTCAAATTTCCCTAGGTCTTCGTGAGAAGGCAAGTTGGATGCACACCCACTTAGTTTTATTTTGAGCTTTCATACACTTATAGCTCTAGTGCATCCATTGCATGGCAATCCCTACTCACATGCATCGATATCGATTGATTGGTATCTCCATAGCCCATTAATTTGCCTAGTTGATGTGAGACCTTCTCCTTTTTGTCTTCTCCTTTTTGTCTTCTCCTCACAACCACCTTCTATTCCACCTATAGTGCTATATCCATGGCTCACGCTCATGTATTGCTGAAAGTGGAAAAAGCTTGAGAACATTAAAAGTATGAAACAATTGCTTGGATTTTCATCGGATTTGTGCATGATAAATACTTTGTGTGAGTAATATAGAGCATGAAAAGACTTTATGATTTTGTAGGGATAACTTTCTTTAGCCATGGTATTTTGAGAAGACATGATTGCTTTACTAGTATGCTTGAAGTATTATTGTTTTTATGTCAATATTAAACTTTTGTTTTGAATCTTATGGATGTGAATATTCATGCCACAATTAGAGGAATTGCATTGATAAATATGTTAGGTACCATTTCACATCAAAAATTCTATTCTTATCATTTACCTACTTGAGGACAAGCAGGAATTAAGCTTGGGGATGCTTGATACGTCTCCAACGTATCTATAATTTTTTTACTGTTCATTGCTATTATATTATCTATTTTGGATGTTTTATATGCTATTTTATATTATTTTTGGGACTAACTTATCTATCATACCTAAATAGTGCATCCCCACAACCTTATTTCTCTTGACATGCAGCCTATCCACCTCAGCAGCGTTGCCACATCATTTTGGTAGAACAATGATGGCTGACAACCTTCGTTGTCCTTTAATAAGGAGCTCACATGCATCTGATGGAAGAAGATTTTTATCTACATTAGAATCCATGTTTATCATAGCAACACTTCAACCCCTTTCAGAGAGACAACTAGCTTAACCACCAAAGTTAATCAAAGCATCTGCGCCGTGACATACTAAAGATTTTGCTTGCACCTCTTCAACCACTTTCATGCCATTCCAAAATTACATGTACATGTAAAATGCATATTTTCTCACACCTCTTACACCTATGTAATTATGCACATGTTTTATATCTCCAACATATGTTTTTGATACACTAATAGCTCGGTATAGGCCGATATATCTAATTTTCAACTTATTTTCCTTTTTGTTCAGAATATTGTTTGTCAATGCTACCTGATAAGCTTTCTCATATGTAAACTATAATACCATAGATTTTATATCTCATCCGTATCCATTAAACCCATGGACAATCCTACCTCCCAATAAAAAGTCTTTAGGAACAGTAATTTGAACAAAACTAAGTGCAATCTTACTATATGCAAAACTGTAGAGATGCAAGATGCTCTTTGAATTTTACCTTACTATCTATTATGAATGCTTAGATATCTATTTTTGTTGAACTTCCTAAACATGGCAAGAGGCTCACCACAACATCTAACCATAAATATGTTTATGCTACTTATATTCTGTTTCACTTCTCATTCTCACTGAGATACATCACAACCAATTCCCGCGGCAACGCGCGGGGTATCATCTAGTTAACCTAGTGCCCAGTGCCAGTTTCTGTTTTTTCCCTTGTTTTTGGCTTTTACATAAAATCAATATCAAATGGAGTTAAAAAGGAATAAAACTTTACAGTGATTTTTCTTCGTTCGAAGAAACCCATGAGACTTGGAAAGGAGGCCAGAAGACCTACGAGGTGGCCACAAGCTATAGGGGCACGCCCCTAGCTTGTGGGCCCCTTGTAGACCGTCTAACACTAATTCTTGCTTCATAAATACCCAAATATTCCCCTTACGTAAGAGGGCACACCAAAAAATACTTTTCTGCTGCCTTAGGCTTCTATTCCCGTGAGATCCCATCTTAGGGCCTTTTCTGGCACTCTACCGCAGGGGGATTCGATCACGGAGGGTCTCTACATCAACCTTGCCGCCCTTCCTGTTGGGAACGCAGTATTTCAAAAAAAATTCCTACAATCACGCAAGATCGATCTAGGAGATGCATAGCAACGAGAAGGGGAGAGTATGTCTACGTACCCTTATAGATCGAAAGCAGAAGCGTTATGAAACGCGATTGATGTAGTCGAACGTCTTCGCAATCCAACCGATCAAGTACCGAACGCATGGCACCTTCGTGATCTGCACATGTTCAGCTCGGTGACGTCCCTCGTACTCTTGATCCAGCTAAGGCCGAGGGAGAGTTTCGTCAGCACGATGGTGTGATGACGGTGATGATGAAGTTACCGACGCAGGGCTTTGCCTAAGCACTACATCGATATGACCGAGGTGGAATTCTGTGGAGGGGGGCACCGCACACGGCTAAACAATCAAATTGTGTGTCTATGGGGTGCCCCTCCCCCGTATATGAAGGAGTGGAAGAGGGAAGGGCCGGCCCTCATAGGGCGCGCCCAAGGGGGGAGTCCTACTCCTAGTAGGAGTAGGTTTCCCCCTTCCTAGTTGGAGTAGGAGAAGAAGGAAGAGCGAGGGAGAGGGAAGGAAAGGGGGGCCGCCCCCCCACCCAATTCGGATTGGCCTTCGGGGGGGCTCCCTCCACCTGGCCACCTCCTCCTCTCTCCCACTAAGGCCCGATAAGGCCCATTGACTCCCTGGGGGGTTTCGGTAACCCCCCCGGTACTCCGGTAAATGCCCGAACTCATACGAAACCATTCCTATATCCAAACATAGCCTTCCAATATATCGATCTTTATGTCTCGACCATTTCAAGACTCATTGTCATGTCTGTGATCACATCCGAGACTCTGAACTACCTTTGGTACATCAAAACATATAAACTCAGAATACCGATCATCATCGAACGTTAAGCGTGCGGACCCTACGGGTTCGAGAACTATGTAGACATGACTGAAACTCATCTCCGGTCAATAAGCAATAGCAGAACCTGGATGCTCATATAGGTTCCTACATATTCTACGAAGGTCTTTATCCGTCAAACTGCATAACAACATATGTTGTTCCCTTTGTCATCGGTATGTTACTTGCCCAAGATTCGATCGTCAGTATCTCAATACCTAGTTCAATCTCGTTACCGGCAAGTCTCTTTACTCGTTCCGTAATGCATCATCCTACAACTAACTCATTAGTCGCATTGTTTGCAAGGCTTATAGTGATGTACATTGCCAAGAGGGCCCAGAGATACCTCTCTAATACACAGAGTGACAAATCCTAATCTTGATATAGGCCAACTCAACAAACACATCAGAGACACCTGTAGAGCATCTTTATAGTCACACAGTTACGTTGTGATGTTTGATAGCACACTAAGTGTTCTTCTTATATCCGGTAGTTGCATAATCTCATAGTCATAGGACATGTATAAGTTATGGAGAAAGCAATAGCAATAAACTAAACAATCATAGTGCTAACCTAACGGATGGGTCAAGTCAATCACATCATTCTCTAATGATGTGATCCCGTTCATCAAACGAGAACTCATATCTATGGTTAGGAAACTTAACCATCTTTGATTAACGAGCTAGTGAAGTAGAGGCATACTAGTGACACTCTGTTTGTCTATGTATTCACACATGTACTAAGTTTCCGAATAATACAATTATAGCATGAATAATAAACATTTATCATGATATAAGGAAATATAGATAACAACTTTATTATTGCCTCTAGGGCATATTTCCTTCAGTCTCCCACTTGCACTAGAGTCAATAATCTAGATTACACAGTAATGATTCTAACAGCCATGGAGTCTTGGTGTTGATCATGTTTTGCTCGTGAGAGAGGCTTAGTCAATGGGTCTGCAACATTCAGATCCATATGTATCTTGCAAATCTCTATGTCTCCCTCCTTGACTTGATGGCGGATGGAATTGAAGTGTCTCTTGATGTGCTTGGTTCTGTTGTGAAATCTGGATTCCTTTGCCAAGGCAATTGCACCAGTAGTCACAAAAGATTTTCATTGAAACTGATGCACTAGTTATGACCCCTAGATCGGATATGAACTCCTTCATCCAGACTCCTTCATTTGCTGCTTCCAAAGCAGCTATGTACTCCGCTTCACACATAGATCCCGCCACGACGCTCTTCTTGGAACTGCACCAACTAACAACTCCACCATTCAATAAAAATACGTATCCCGTTTGTGACGTAGAGTCATCCTGATCAGTGTCAAAGCTTGCATCGGCGTAAGCGTTTATGATGAGATCTTTGTGACCTCCATAATTGAGAAACATATCCTTAGTCCTTTTCAGGTATTTCAGAATGTTCTTGACCGCTGTCCAGTGATCCACTCCTGGATTATTTGGTACCTCCCTGGTAAACTAATAGCAAGGCACACATCATGTCTGGTACATAGCATTGCATACATGATAGAACCTATGGCTGAAGCATAGGGAATGACTTTCATTTTCTCTCTATCTTCTGCAGTGGTCGGGCATTGAGTCTGACTCAACTTCACACCTTGTAACATAGGCAAGAACCCTTTCTTTGCTTGATCCATTTTGAACTTCTTCAAAACTTTATCAAGGTATGTGTTTTGTGAAAGTCCAATTAAGCATCTTGATCTATCTCTATAGATCTTGATGCCTAATATATAAGCAACTTCACCGAGGTCTTATTCAAGTATCATTTTATGCTATTCAGAAATTCAGTATCATTTTCGACCAGCAATATGCCATCCACATATAATATTAGAAATGCTACAGAGCTCCCACTCACTTTCTTGTAAATACAAGCTTCTCCAAAAGTATGTATAAAACCATATGCTTTGATCACACTATTAAAGCGTATATTCCAACTCCGAGAGGCTTGCACCAGTCCATAAATTGATCACTGGAGCTTGCGCACTTTGTTAGCACCTTTTGGATCGACAAAACCTTCTGGTTGCATCATATACAACTCTTCTTTAAGATATCCATTAACGAATGCAGTTTTTACATCAATTTGCCAAATTTCATAATCATAAAATGCGGCAATTGCTAACATGATTCGGACGGACTTAAGAATCGCTACGGGTGAGAATGTCTCATCGTAGTTGAGGGAGTCCTGGATTAGGGGGTCTCCGGACAGCCGGACTATATCCTTTGGCCGGACTGTTGGACTATGAAGATACGAGATTAAAGACTTTGTTCCGTGTCCGGATGGGAGTCTACTTGGTGTGGAAGGCAAGCTAGGCAATACGGATATGTATATCTCCTCCTTTGTTACCGACCTTGTGTAACCCTTGCCCCCTCCGGTGTCTATATAAACCGGAGGGTTTAGTCCGTAGGATAGGATTCAATCATACCATAGGCTAGCTTCTAGGGTTTAGCCTCTTTCATCTTGTGGTAGATTAACTCTTGTAATACTCATATCATCAAGAACAATCAAGCAGGACGTAGGGTATTACCTCCATCAAGAGGGCCTGAACCTGGGTAAACGTCGTGTCCCTTGCCTCCTGTTACCATCCGCCTTAGATGCATAGTTCGGGACCCCCTACCCGAGATCCGCCGGTTTTGACACCGACATTGGTGCTTTCATTGAGAGTTCCACTGTGTCGTCACCATAGGCTTGATGGCTCCTTCGATCATCACTAGCGATGCGGTCCAGGGTGAGGTTTTCCTCCCCGGACAAATCTTCGTATTCGGCGGCTTCGCACTGCGGGCTAATTTGGTTGCCCATCTGGAGCAGATCGAGAGCTACGCCCCTGGCCATCGAGTCAGGTTCAGAAACTTAAACTACACCACCGACATCCGCAGAGACTTGATCTTCGACGGATTCGAGCCCATGTCGGGTACGCCGCACAGTCATGACGAGCATGACGTAACTCTGCCGTCGGACAGTGTTCGGGAGATCGCGTCCGCAACTACTCCGGCCATTAATCCAAAGCAAATCGCGCCATCCAAGAGTGGAGGAATAGACCCCGCCTTGGAGGCTGCCCTCTCAGTTGCGATAGAGCCAGATACTAACTTCACCCCTTACAAGAGCCGTGTCGCCGAACCACTGGGTTCATCTCTGGCCACGGACTCCGAGCCGCTCACATCCGTGCCTGTCGAATCCGACTAGGCGCCGATCATGGAGTTCACCTCCGCGGATATCTTTCAGCACTCGCCCTTCGGTGACGTGCTAAATTCATTAAGGTCTCTCTCCCTGTCAGGAGATCCTTGGCCGAACTATGTCCGGCTAGAATGGGATGCAGACGATGAAGAAATTCGCTGCCCACCTACCACCCACTTAGTAGCCATTGTCGACAACTTAACCGACATGCCCGACTTCGACTCCGAAGACTTCGACGGTATGGATGACGAAGCCAGAGACGAACAGGAACCACCGCCCTCAAGGCGCTGGACCGCCACCTCATCATATGATATATACATGGTGGACACCCCCAAAGATGGCAATGGCGACAAGACAGCAGAGGATGACCCCTCCAAGAAGCAACCCAAGCACCGACGTCAGCGGCGCCACTCTAAGTCCCGCCACAGCAAGAGCAGTGATACTGGCACATGAGATAATGACACTACGGATAGTGCCGAAGGCAATAACAATCCCCTCCAGCATGATGTAGAGCTGGAGGACGAACAAGCTAGCCCTCCAGAGCAGGCAGCAGATGGAGAACCGGAGGAGGACAATTACATGCCTCTCTCCGTAGACGAGGCGAGCCTCGGCGACGACGAGTTTATCGTGCCTGAGGACCCCGTCAAGCAAGAGCGCTTCAAGCGTTGGCTTATGGCCACGGCAAATAGCATGAAGAAAAAGCAGCAAGAACTTCAAGCTGATCAAGACTTGCTAGCAGACAGGTGGACCAAAGTCCTTGCGGCCGAGGAGCATGAACTCGAGCGCCCGCCCAAGAGTTACCCAAAACGCAGGTTGCTACCTCACCTCGAGGAGGAAGCATTGAAACCTCATTCACCAGTGTACGATGCGGCCGACCGGCCACTACGCGGCCGAGCCAGAGAGGCGGATTAGCCTGAAGTTCAGCCCACACCCCGAAGCCACTCAATCAAAAATACCAAGGCCCGGGGTAACACAGAGTACCTACGAGACATATTGGACGTAAGACAAAAATCGCAAGGTCAATATACGGGACACGGGCACACGCGCCAACATGGGATGATGATCATCGCGGCGGATACACCAAGAATAAATCCGGCCGGGCCGAATACAACAGATAAGACTCATACGAACTGCGTCAGGATATAGCCCGGCATAGAGGTGCCGCACACCCCCTATGCTTTACTGATGAAGTTATGAATCATGAATTCCCGGAGGGTTTCAAACCCGTAAATATGGAATCATACGATGGCACAACAGATCCCGCAGTATGGATTGAGGATTTCCTCCTTCACATCCACATGGCTCGCGGTGATGATCTACATGCCATCAAGTACCTCCCATTAAAACTCAAAGGACCAACTTGGCATTGGCTGAACAGCTTGCCAGTAGATTCCATCGGCAGTTGGGAGGATCTAGAAGACGCATTCCTTGACAACTTCCAGGGCACTTATGTGCGGCCACTGGATGCTGATGACTTGAGCCACATAACCCAACAGCCAGGGGAATCGGCCAAACAATTCTGGACACGGTTCCTGACTAAGAAAAACCAAATTGTAGACTGTCTGGATGCAGTGGCCCTAGCGGCATTCAAGTATAACATCCGCGATGAGTGGCTCGCCCGCCACCTCGGCCAGGCGAAGCCGAAATCTATGGCAGCTCTCACAACACTCATGACCCACTTTTGCGCGGGCGAGGACAGCTGGCTGGCTCGCAGCAACAACACATCGAGGAATCCGGATACCTCGGATACCAAAGATGTTAACGGTAGGCAGCGTCGTAACGGACCAAAGCACCGCAATAATGGTGATAACACCAAAGATATGGCAGTCAATGTCGGATTCAGAGGCTCTAGATCCGATCAGCGGAAAAAGCAATTTAAAAGAAATACTCCGGCTCCGTCCAGTCTGGATCGCATACTGGATCGCTCGTGTCAAATCCACGGCACCCCCGACAAGCCAGCAAATCACACCAACAGAGAATGCTGGGTGTTCAAGCAGGCTGGCAAGTTAAATGCCGAAAACAAGGACAAGGGGCTGCATAGCAATGACGAGGAGGAGCCCCGGCCATCGAACACAGGAGGACAGAATGGGTTTCCCCCACAAGTGAAGACGGTGAGCATGATATACGCAACCCACATTCCCAAGAGGGAGCGGAAGCATGCACTAAGGGACGCTTATGTGATGGAGCCCGTCGCCCCAAAGTTCAACCCATGGTGTGCTTGCCCGATCACCTTCGATCGCAGGGACCACCCCACTAGCATCCGTCATGGCGGATCCGCCACACTGGTCCTAGACCCCATCATTGACGGATTTCACCTCACTCGAGTCCTTATGGATGGCGGCGGCGGCCTGGACCTGCTTTATCAGGATACAGTGCGAAAATGGGTATCGATCCCTCGAGGATCAAACCCAGCAAAACCACCTTTAAAGGCATCATCCCAGGTGTAGAGGCCCATTGCACAGGCTCAATCAGACTGGAAGTAGTCTTCGGATCACCGGACAACTTCTGAAGCGAAGAGTTAATCTTCGACATCGTCCTGTTTCACAGTGGCTATCATGCACTGCTCGGACGGATAGCATTTGCAAAATTCAATGCAGTGCCGCATTACGCATACCTCAAGCTCAAGATGCCAGGACCTCGTGGGGTCATAACGGTAAATTGAAACACAGAACGCTCGCTCCATACGGAAGAGCACACTGCTGCCCTTGCAGCAGAAGCACAAAGCAACCTGTTTAGGCAGACCACTCATTCGGCGTCACAGCCCCCGGAAACCTTCAAGCGAGTACGAAACAAACTGCAACAGGATTGCCTGGCACGATCAGAGCTCGCCTAGCAATTCGGCCCCCCGTCCCAGTCCTAGTGAAGCAACAAAATCTGTGCCGCATGTACATAACTACGCATTGAAAATACCATGCACATAGGCGGGGGCACGATCAGGACACGCCCCGCATTGTGGCTTAACCGCACTAGGGGCTGTATACCTTTGTCATTCCTTTTCTCTTTCAAGGCCTAACTCTCTGGAAGCCCTTTCCGGCAGTACGATTGCCGGACACATTCCGGAAGCAACAACCAAGGCGGCAAGAAGCTAAGATGAACACTGGAACCGCCATGTGGTCTCTAGTAATAATTGATATACCCGCTTTTCACTATTTATGCGTAGCTTGCCCTGGGATAGGACATTTCGAATTGTCCTACTTTATGCTTATTGCACTACTTGTACCAAGTATGCTTCGACGTATTATTTAAATAACAATGCATATCATTAATCTGTCAATGCATTATTTAAGTTTTTCTCCTTCTCTTATATGTCCATTCACCACAATCCGCACCCGCACGTTTGGGTATGGTCAGTTCGCCAGGGGTTCTCTTTTACCCCATAATACGGCGCAAGAAGTCCGAACACTTTCGACAGTGCGGCACCCCGAACTTATAGCATTATATGCATTAGCTCTGAATCATGTCTTGGTCAAATGTTGGGTTGCCCGGCTCCCATGCTTTGGTACCTTACGTTCTGCTATATCGGCTAAGGTAGCAGTGGGAGAACTACTGCGATTGTGTCCCGGTTCTTCTGGATGAGCACCTCAGTAGAGAAAGCCAAAAACTGACTGTCATGATAAGGCGAGAGACTGATCGCTGTTCAAGAGGTCTCAAGTCGTTAAAGACTTTTTCTGCTTTGGGCGAGGAGTCGGCCTTGTCCGGCTTAGGCGTGTATAGCGCCCCAAATTCGGCCCTCCGAATACCAGGGGCTTCGCCAAAATTTAAAATTAGACTTCTATGGCTAAGTGAGAGTGATAAAGCATTATAGTCTGATTGCCTGGTTCGTTGCACTGAACACCTCCCTTGAAGGACCCAAAATTGGGGTAAAGAGTGCTCAGGTTTATCCCCAAAACCTCAGTACTAGTTACATGGGGGCAGAAGCCGACGACTGACCAACTCTCAAATTTTATAAACGGCCGCACAGATGGTAATATTTTAAACTAAGAAAGCGTTGCGTGACACAAATGAACTCGTTTCATATTACAAGATCACATGAGCATGTTCATTCAAAAATTACATCCTTGGCACACTCATCTGCCACTAGGCGGGAACCCTTCTGTACACTCTCATAATAATTCTCGGGGCAGCGATGCTCCTTGCCCTCCAGCAGCCCCTCCTTCACCAGCTTAATAGCGTCCACCTTCGCCCAGTGCACCTTCGCCCGGGCAAAAGCCCTGCATGCACCTTTGATGCAGACGAACCTCTTGATGACTTCAAGTCGTGGGCAGGCTTCCACAAGCCGCCTCACCAGGCCGAAGTAGCTACTGGACAGGGGCTCGCCAGGCCACATCCGGACTATAAGGCCCCTCATGGCCTGTTCGGCCGCCTTGTGAAGCTCGACCAACTGCTTCAGCTGGTCGCTCAAGGGCACGGGGTGTTCGATCCCAGTATACTGAGACCAGAACAACTTCTCTGTTGAGCTCCCCTTCTCAGCCCTGTAAAACTCCGCGGCATCCAGTACACTGCGGGGAAGATCTGCAAACGCTCCTGGAGAGCTCCGAACTCGGGTAAGAAACAGAAAATTCTCCTTCACGTGCTTGCTTTGCATAATGAATGCCTTACCCGCTGCTATATTCTTAACCGCGTCAATCTCCTGGAGGGCCTTGTGTGCTTCGGCCTTGGCGCTCCGGACGCTTTCAAGCGCCTACGCGAGCTCGGACTCTCGCGTCTTAGAGTCAAGCTCCAAGGACTCGTGCTTTTCTGCGAGAGCCTCGAGCTCTTGCTGCACTTCGCCTACTCGGGCTTCTTGCTTCTCCCGCTCAATACGCTCCTTGGCCGCTTTGTCTTCGGCCTTGGATAATGCTTTTCTTAGGGTCGCCACTTCGGTTGTGTCCCCTGGCAAACCCATGATGATCCTATTATTTTATAACTGAATTTCTTTTTAACTATATAGACATGGGTATTTCTTACCTTTGCTCTCTTCAAGCTGCCTCTTGGTAAGGCTGAGCTTGCCCTCGGACCGCTTCAGGTCCTACTTCAGCGCAGGGACCTCCGCAGTACGTGCGGTAGCGGCCAGCAGTGAAGCGTGCACATACACATACACATACTCTAATTAGACTCCTGAGTTGTCATTTGATCCTCTATTCGGCTTTTCTTCACGAACGCCGAACAGAGCATAAGGGGCTACTATCTATGCGGTAATATTTTCATATATTTTGATTGCTTACCTCAAAGCATGTTAGGAGGGTGGCGCAAGCTTCGGTCAGTCCGTTTTTGGCGGCCTGAACCTTCTCTACCACCGCACTCATGATAGTGCGGTGCTCTTCATCGATGGAAGCGCTGCGAAGCGCTTCCAGCAAGTTGTCCGGTGCCTCTGGTTGGACAGAGGACACCGGCATGGATGATTTGCCCCCCTTAATGGGGGACCGCCTGCCGAAGTTCGGAACCATCAAAGATTCCGGCGCAGTGTTCGGCTGAGGGCCAAACTCGGACCCCGTAGGAGCCTCGCTCCCTTGGTACCCAGGGTCCGGGAAGTCGCCTCGAGGCGCCCCAAGGACCACCTCCCCTTGGCTCGGTGCCTTTTGAGACAACACCTCGGCGTTGTCCGTAGGGCGAGGGGTGGTAGCAGTCGGGAGAGAACCGATGTTCATATCCGACGAGTCCAGAGAGCCGCTCGACGAGGATACTCGAGACGAGCTCGGGACAGACTTCATAATCATGTTTGGCATGAGGAGAGGTAGTGTAATAAAGCATACCATGAAGTACTATGGCGCCCGGACACTTACGATTTCGCCACGGGCTTGACCCTAGGTAGCCACTCGTTGCCGCAGTCGGTGGCCGTCGTGGAGCAGTCCAGAGGGAGGGTCCTTCCCTTCTTGGACCCTTCGGCCTCCCCAGTTGGGTCGTCCTTCCTTTTCTTGTCTCTCCCGGCTGGGGGGGAGAACTCTCCTCTTTGTCCTCCTCGTCTTCGTGGGAGGAGTGCGCGTCGGAGTCATCGGATGATGAGTCCGATACAACCTTGCGCCGGAGACCCTTTCGGGTCCCCGCGGCCTTCTTCTTGGTCTTCTTCACCGGCACCTTGTAAAGTGCCAGAGTCAGCATCTCTATTAGGAGAGCGCCTGCAGGATCTTCGGGAAGGGGGGCTGGGCAATCAAGCTGCTCCGCTATCTTTATCCAGTCCTGTTAATGGCATAGAACTTAGATCCTGCATATAACTAAACCGGGGCAAATAAATACCCTGAGAGATATAAAAACTTACCGGATTGGCATGGCGTATTTCGCTGAGTCCACGGTCCTCGGTGAGGGAAGGAGGAATCTCGGCGCCCTTGGATAGCACCCTCCAAACGTCCTCGTGCGTCGTGTCATAGAGCTCTCACAGCGTCTGGTGCTTGGCCGAGTCGAACTCCCACAAATCGAATGCCCGTCGTTGACACGGGAGGATCCGGCAGAAGAGCATGACCTGGAGCATGTTGACAAGCTTGATTTTCTTCCTCGTCATGTTCCGGATACAGGTCTGGAGTCCAGTCAACTCTACCGAAGAACCCCAAGACAGGCCCTTCTCTTTCCAGGAGGTGAGCCGCGTGGGGATTCCAGATTGAAATTTGGGCGCCGCCACCCAGTTGGAGTCGTGCGGCTCGGTGATGTAGAACCACCCCGATTGCCACCCCTTTATGGTATCCACATAGGTGCCCTTGAGCCAGGTGACATTAGGCATATTCCCACCATGGCGCCTCCGCACTCTGCTTGCTGGCCACCCTCCACCTTCAGTTTAACATTGAAGGTTTTCAGCCATAGGCCGAAGTGGGGCCTGATGCGGAAGAAGGCCTCGCACACAACGATAAACGTCGAGATGTTGAGGATGAAATTGGGGGCCAAATCATGAAAATCCAGCCCATAGTAGAACATGAGCCCGCGGACAAATGGGTGCAAGGGAAATCCCAGTCCGCGGACAAAATGGGTAAGAAAAACTATCCACTCATGGGGTTTGGGCGTTGGGATGATCTGCCCCGCATTTGGTAGCCGGTGCGCGATATCCGTGGCCAGATATCCGGCTTCCCGTAACTTTTTGATGTTGACGGAGGAGACCATCCACTTGGCTCCTGCTCCGGACATGCTTGGAGTGGTTTGAGAAGAGGAATGCGAGCTTGGGCGCTAGAGCTCGAGTGTGCGGGAATGGGTAAGCAAGGAGGAAGAAGGCGTGGGTGAAAAGAGTGAATCCTTGTCCCTTTATAAGGGCGGAAGAAGCGATGCGTCTCCCCACTTGCCTGGTAAAACCGCTTATTCCCCAGGCACCGTAATTGATGGCGCGGTTGGGTTACCCACGTCCGTATTGATGAGAATCCCGTAATAAGGGGGACACGATCTCTGCTTTGACAAGACGTGTCGAGAAAACCGCCCCATGTTATGTGCGGTGCTGGTTGAGAAAAATGGTTTGAATAATGACCGAGCCATGACATAACATCGTGCTGTCAGAACGCGTCAGCAGATTAGATTTGTGCAAATATTATTCTCTCTACGGTAGTATGTGGAACTTGTTTTGCAGAGCCGGACACTATTATGGTGTTCAAAATCTTCTATGGAATGTTCGGAGGAGGAACCCACCTTGCAATGCCGAAGACAATACTACCGGACGGACTCATCGTCATTGAAGCCTGGTTCAGGGGCTACTGAGGGAGTCCTAGATTAGCGGGTCTCCGGACAGCCGGACTATATCCTTTTGCCGGACTGTTGGACTATTAAGATACGAGATTAAAGACTTCGTCCCGTGTCCGGATGGGACTCTACCTGGCGTGGAAGGCAAGCTAGGCAATACGGATATGTATATCTCCTCCTTTATAACCAACCTTGTGTAACCCTAGCCCCCTCCGGTGTCTATATAAACCGGAGGGTTTAGTCCGTAGGACAGGATTCAATCATACCATAGGCTAGCTTCTAGGTTTTAGCCTCTCTGATCTCGTGGTAGATCAAATCTTGTAATACTCATATCATCAAGAACAATCAAGTAGGACGTAGGGCATTACCTCCATCAAGAGGGCCCAAACCTGGGTAAACGTCGTGTCCCCTGCCTCCTTTTACCATCCGGCTTAGATGCACAGTTCGGGACCCCCTACCCGAGATCCACCGGTTTTGACACCGACAGTAGTCAACTCCTTGAACTTGTCAAAATCCTTTTGCAACAAGTCGAGCTTTGTAGACAGTAATATTACCATCAACGCCAGTCTTCTTTTTGAAGATCCATTTATTCTCTATGGCTTGCTGATCATCGGGCAAGTCAACGAAATTCCACATTTTGTTCTCATACATGGATCCCATCTCAGATTTCATGGCCTCAAGCCATTTTGTAGAATCAGGGCTCATCATCGCTTCCTCATAGTTCGTAGGTTCGTCATGGTCAAGTAACATGACTTCCAGAACAGGATTAACGTACCACTCTGGTGCGGATCTTACTCTGGTTAACCTACGAGGTTCGTTAGTAACTTGATCAAAAGTTTCATTATCATCATCATTAGCTTCCTCACTTACTGGTGTAGGAGTCATTGGAACTGATTTCTATGATAAACTACTTTCCAATAAGTGAGCAAGTACATTTACCTCATCAAGTTCTACTTTCCTCCCACTCACTTCTTTCGAGAGAAACTCCTTCTCTAGAAAGGATCCATTTTTAGCAACGAATATCTTGCCTTCGGATCTGTGATAGAAGGTGTACCCAACAGTCTCTTTTGGTTATCCTATGATGAAACATTTCTCCGATTTGGGTTCTAGCTTATCAGGTTGAAGCTTTTTCACATAAGCATGGCAGCCCCAAACTTTAAGAAACGACAACTTGGGTTTCTTGTCAAACCACAGTTCATAAGGTGTCATCTCAACGGATTTCGATTGTGCCCTATTTAACATGAATGCTGCCGTCTCTAAAGCATAACCCCAAAACAATAGCGGTACATCAGTAAGAGACATCATAGTTCGCACCATATCTAAAATGTGGTTACGATGTTCGGACACACCATTACGCTGTGGTGTTCCAGGTGGCGTAAGTTGCGAAACTATTCGCATTGTTTCAAAGGAAGACCAAACTCGTAACTCAAATATTCTCCTCCACGATTAGATCATAGAAACTTAATTTTCTTGTTACGATGATTTTCCACTTAACTCTAAAATTCTTTGAACTTTTCAAATGTTTCAGACTTATGTTTCATCAAGTAGATATACCCATATCTGCTCAAATCATCTGTGAAGGTCAGAAAATAACGATACCCGCCACGAGCATCAATACTCATCGGACCGCATACATCAGTATGTATAATTTCTAATAAGTCTGTTGCTCGTTCCATTGTTCCGTAGAATGGAGTTTTAGTCATCTTGCCCATGAGGCATGGTTCACAAGCATCAAGTGTTTCATAATCAATTGATTCTGAAAGCCCATCAGAATGGAGTTTCTTCATGCGCTTTACACCAATATGACCTAAACGGCAGTGCCACAAATAAGTTGCACTATAATTATTAAACTTATATATTTTGGCTTCAATACTATGAATATGCGTATCACTACTATCAAGATTTAGTAAAAATAGACCACTCATCGACAGCAAAGAAGCTCATCCCAGCTGTTGTCGCCTCGCCTGGCTCCGACGGGCGTCCAAGCTGACAAGGCGTCGTTGCGCCGCGTTGGCTGGCTGCTGGGCTGGCGCGGTGGTGGAGCCTTCACGAAGATTTGCATGCACCACGCAGGTGCTTGCTGAGTCGGTGTAGAGGCCACGCGCTGCCACACATGCGTCTACTCAGCTGGTCGAGCTGGCAGCTGTATGGGAGTGGCGGTGGAGGTTTTGGCAAATGCGGGCCTGGCTGTGGCCCCGCAGGCGTCCACAGCAAGGGCCTTGCCGAGGGCCCGGCAAGGGTCTCGCTGCGGCACCGCGGTCGTCCCCGGCAAGGACCTTGCCGGGGGTCTTGTGGATTTCCATATGCAAAAGAAAAAGGATGTGGACAATGATGTGGTCAAGATGAAATTATTTCTGTTTTCTTTGCGTGATTCTGCAAAAATTTGGTTCTCTTCTTTGCCTCGCAATTGTACCGATTCTTGGAATAAGTGCAAAGATGCTTTTATCACTAAGTATTTTCCTCCCGTAAAACTTATTTCCCTTAGAACTGAAATCATGAATTTCAAGCAACTTGAACATGAGCATACAAATTTCTTGGGAAAGGATGAAAATGATGGTAAGGAATTGCCCAACTCATGGGTTAAATCTTTGGATGATCATACCAAAATTTTATGTGGGGTTGAATTACGTTTCCGGTAACTTTTATGGAAATTACTTTGTGTGAAGCCACCAAATTGCTTGATAATATTATGGCAAATTATTCTCAACGGCATACTGAAAGGGCTCCTATTAGCAAAAAAGTTAATTCAGCTGAAGAAATTTCTTCTTTGAGTGAAAAAGTTGATGCTCTTGTGAAATTGGTTGCTAGTAGAAGTTCTCCTATTGATATTAATGATATGCCTTTGCCTACTTTGATTGAGCAAAATAGTGATGCCATTGATGTGAATTTCATTTGTAGATATAATTTCAACAATAATGCTTATAGAGGTAATTTTAATCCTAGGCCTTTTCCTAGTAATTCCTCTAATAATTATGGTAATTCCTATGGAAATCAATCTTATAATAATAATAGGAACACCTCTGATCTTGAGAATAATATTAAAGAACTTATCAACACTCAAAAAGTTTTCAACACTTCTATAGAAGAAAAGTTGAATAAGATTGATGATTTGTCTAGAAGTGTTGATAGAATTGCTCATGATGTGGAAAATCTCCAGATGAAAATTTTTGTGCCTGAAATAGATGAATCAATTGAATCTCTTTATGTTTCTATGTATGAATGTAAGAAAAGAACTGCCATGCTTAGAGCTAAAACAGAATTTTTAGAAAAGGCATTTTCTAATGATTTCTTTCACAAAAGTGATGAAGATCTCAAAATGATTAGTGTTTCTTCTATTGATTCCTTGTTTAGTAAAGTTAATATTGATCTAAAAGGGACTGGAGAAGAGTCAACTTTAGGTAGAAGGCATCCCAATATTTCAGAGGGTGAAAATCTTGTTGAGAAAATTGATAAAAGTGGGTTTGAAGAGGTCAAAACTTTAGCTAGTATGTGCCCAGTCTTTTGGATTACAAAGACTTTAATTATGATATTTGCTCTTTGATTGATTGTATTTCTTTGTTGCAATCCATGATAAATTCACCCCATGCTTATGAACAAAATAAAGCTTTTACTAAATATATTGTTGATGCTTTGATGAAAGCTCTTGAAGAAAAAATGGAATTAGAAGTTTCAATTCCTAGAATATTGCATGACGAATGGGAACCTACTATCAAATTCAAGATGAAAAATTATGAGTGATTTGCTTTGTGTGACTTGGGTGCTAGTGTTTCTACAATTCCGAAATCTTTATGTGATGTGCTTGGTCTTACCGATCTTGAATCATACTCTTTAAATTTGCACTTGGCGGATTCTACTATTAAAAAGCCTATGGGACGAATTAATGATGTTCTTATTCTTGCAAATAGGAATTATGTGCCGACAGATTTTATTGTTCCTGATATTGATTGCAATCCGTCTTGTCCAATTATTCTTGGTAGACCGTTTTTACGCACTATCGATGCCGTGATTGATATGAAAGAAGGCAATATTAAGTTCCAATTTCCTTTGAGGAAGGGTATGAAACACTTTCCTAGAACTAAAATTAAGCCACCCTATGAATCAATCATGAGGGCATCTTACGGATCTCGAACCAAAGATGACAAAACTTAGATCTTTGCTTTATGCCTAGCTAAGGGCGCAAACTATAGCGCTTGTTGGGAGACAACCAAATGAATAAAATTTATTTTTGCTTTTTGTTTTCTTTTCTTGTATGTTAGCACAATTATGCTACTGTTATGATTTTCCTTTTTATGTTTTAATTAGTGTTTGTGCCAAGTAAAGCCTTTAGGATCTTCTTGGGTGATAGTTGTTTGATCTTGCTGAAAAAACAGAAACTTTTATGCTATCGAAACTAATTTTCGTTTTTTACCAGAGAGCGATAAAATATCCATTCCACTTGAAGTAGATCATTATACAAATTTCTCAGGTCATTCTAATTTTTCAAAAAAATTGGAGTTACAGAAGTATTCGAAATAGTCATATTGCTACAGGTTGTTCTGTTTGACAGATTCTGTTTTTCTTTGTGTTGCGTGCTTATTTTGATGGCTCTATGGTTTTCTTTGATGAGTTTTTGCCATAGAAAAGTTGGAATATAGTAGATATAATACAAAAAAATATGAATTGGTTTGATACAACACTTATAGTAGTAGTTTGTTGTTCTTATACTAACGGATCTCATGAAAGTTTTGTTGAGTGTTGTGGGTTTGAAGTTTTCAAGTTTTGGGTTATCTTACGTTGGATGAAGGAAGGATGGAAGAGCCTAAGCTTGGGGATGCCAAGGCATCCCAAGCTATTATCCAAATATGAGCAACCAACTAAGCTTGGGGATGCCCCCGAGTGGCATCCCCGCTTTCTTCCAACAACTAGCGCTATTTTACTCGAGACTATATTTTTATTCGTCACATGATATGTGTTTTTCTTGGAGCGTCTTGTATGATATGTGTCTTTGCTTGTCTTAATTTGTGTTTTAAGTCATCAATCCTTGCTGGACACACCTATTTGAGAGAGCCAAAATTATGTCATGATTTGTTAGAATTGCTCTCTATGCTTCACTTAAATCTTTTATGAGCTAGGACTTGCTCTAGTGCTTCACTTATATCTTTTTGAGCATGGTGTGCTTAGTATTTTTGAAGATTCACTTATATTTATTTGAGACTTAGTAAAATTTTGAAGAAATATTCTCTTGCTTCACTTAAATTATTTTGAGAGAAAGAAATATTATGCTCATGATCTTCACTTATATTTGTTTGAGCTTATGAAAAGAAACACATGAAAATTAGTCCCAAAGTGATAGATATCCAAGAAGGGTAATGTCGGATTACAGGTTCCAGCAAACCCTTGAGGTTCGAACACTGGGGTGTGCACGAAGATCTCGCTCCCCCACGAGCCCACTCTTGCAATGATAAGCCTAGCTCACTGAACCCGAAGAACAAGGGACACAAGGGTTTATACTATTTCGGGCCACCGTCATGGTGTAATACCCTACTCCAGTGTGGTGTGGTGGATTGCCTTATAGGCTGAGGATGAACAAGTACAAGGGATGAACAGCCTCCTGAGGAGAGGTGTTCTTGAGCTTGATTAGCTTGTGTGTGTGTGGATGGTCTGGTGATCCGCCCCCTCTCTATGGTGGTGGCTAGTCCTATTTATAGAGGCCCTGGTCCTCTTCCCAAATATTAGGTGGGAAGGGATCCCACAACGGCCAATTTGAAGGGGGACAACTAGTACAAGCTATCTAGACAAAAGGTGGTCTTCGCCTGCCAAAGGCTCTGTTGGTGATGCCGTCGTGGGCTCCACGGTGACCTCCATCCTACCGTCCTGCTGGCCTTGGTCCTATTGCACCAATATGGAAAACTTTGCCTGATGCCTCGGGACTCCTTGCCTGCGCTTGCCTCTTTAGCACCAAAGAGGCAACGAGTACTCTCCGCCCACTGGCGTCCACCTGGCCTTGGTCGTCATGGCTCACATCATGCGCTCCTCGCGAGGTGCCCCTTGCACAGACATCTCCGCCCCTCAGGAGCTAGCCTAGGGAGGCTGCCCCTGAGGAGGTCTTGGCGTCGTCCGCCTCACGAGGCTTGGCCACTCGCGAGGGTCTTGTATGGTTGTTGATGAAGATGGGTCGTACCAGGCCGCTGGTGGAGCCACGCCCTAGACCGCAGGCAGGTAAGTCTGGGTACCCCCATTCCCAGGACGCCGACAGTAGCCCCCGGGCCCAAGGCACGCTCAAACTTGGCTTCGAGGCGAAGCCAAGGGTCAAGTACGGAATGCCGCGGGTCCCAATAGCCTGCGGCCTTGACTGACACCTGGTGGTTGATGGGACGTGGGCGCCTCCACTTCCCCATGCAGCCTCGATTTCCACCTGGCTAAGCAGCCACTGTTGCCTACATAGCGCCACCCCCATCATAGGCGAGTGCTTCATAGCTCCCTCGTCTTCCGGCAAACAGCGGATCCCTTCCCCCGGTCCAATCTAACACCAGCTCTCCACGCTGCCATGGCACCAAGCCGGAAGAAGAAGGGGAAGAAGGAGTCCCATACCTCTGCTCGTGCGCCGCCAGTCTTCGAACCCGCTATCGAGCGGTCGGTGGTGCTCAACCAGGAGGCGATGGGCAAGGTGAGCCCTACGGTCGCTGCCGATACCAATGAATGGGGGGTGACGGTGGGCTGGCCTGCTTCCCGTGCTGAAATCGACATAAAGGCCATCGAGGTACCCCTCCATCTTCACGCCCTCTAGGCCGGTCTGCTCCCTCCCTTCTCTGACTTCTTTAATGCAGTGCTTTTGCATTATCAGGTCAACGCGCTGCACCTTGACCCCCAATCCATCATCCTCCTTGTTTTCTTCGCCTTTGTGTGCGAGGCCATGGTGGGCATTGCCCCATCTGTGTCCTTGCTCCGCCACCTCTTCTCTCTGCATCTGATAGACGCTCTCCAGCGCTCGAGGTGTGTATCTTTTCAGGCTATGGCAGCGACGGCCGGCTCGGGGATCGACTTCGAGCTCTCGTCGGTCGTCGGAGGTTTTCGGAAGTGGTGGGTGCATGTGGATGTTGGCGTGCGCAATCCCCTCCTGCTGCTTCCGCGGATTCCGGCCGCCCCAAGATCCGGCTAGGAGCATGCAAGGCTCGCCGACCAGCGGCTCAGCCATGTCTGGCACCAGCTAGCCAGGCTGATGGGCCTCGGGGTGACGGTGCCTATGGTGGTGATGGAGTTCATCCGGTGTCGCATTGCTCTGCTTCAGCGCCACTCCCGGTCGATGTGGACCTTCTCCGGCTACCAAGACTGCATGAGGCTTTAGGTGCCAGCTCTTGCTCCTGAGGCGCAACACATAGTGCTCGAGCTTCTGACAGGTGACCCTCTAACTGCTAGCCTGCCAGAGGAAGGCTTCCTTCTGTACTACTACTCGAACAAGGTGGGGGGCGTGAAGAAGATGCCCCTCTTCGACGAATGGGGACCGTGCCCAGATGGCCTTGAAGGGCCTCGCGAGAGCCCCATCTTCGTGGCCCCCCTGCCTGCCACCAACACGATGCCCTCCCCAAAAGCGGGTGTAGGGGCGGCTGCTGTCGAACGATGGCGGTGCTATTGCTGAGGAAGCGGCGCCACTCGGGGTTCCTGAGGGGCCGTCTCTTGGGGCTCGCGAGGGCTGCCCAGAAGAAATGGCTGGGGAAGTAATGCAGCTTAATGCTCCTGAGGATGAAGCCACCGAGGCCCCAGCGAGTCACCATGAGGCGGAAACTGAAGATTCCACGCCACCCCGCACTCCTGAGGTCGCCTTCCCAGGAGCTACGCTAGCCGTGCCCGGTATTGGTGACCGTACCTTGGGCTTCGGCCGACTCCGACCCAACTTCGAAGCACTCCACAAGAGGAAGGGCTCCCCAAGCTGCAGCGGAAACGCCTTCCGGCCATTGAAGTAGAGGAAATACATCGCCATTGATGAGTAAGTACCTTATCTTTGTAATTTCTTGAGTGCCGCTTCTCCTCCTGACCATAATTCCTCAGGGTCCCTTCCACTAGGGCGGTGATCTCTCCCGAGAAGCAACCCTTGCCTGCTTCGGGCTCCCTGCTGACTTTGAGCACTCCATGTCATCCTTCCGCACGTGGCGCGAGGCCTGCCGGGGAGGCGGACGTGCCAGCTTGGCGTCTTGACCATGAGCTCTTGTTGCACCTTCTCCATGGTCCGGCCTGTGGTGCAGAGAGTGTGCCGAGGGCCCCATCAGTGGTCATTCCCCGTGGCTGGGCGGCCTCAGTACTGGCCTTACCTCCGAGCGACGAGGCCCGCCCTACCGGGCCTCCACCGAGGTCCGGAGAGCGACCGGAAAGGCGCCGGCCCCCAACCCTCCATTGGGAGCGGGCGAGCCGCTTCGAGCTTCTTCAACACATCCTGGCGCGGATGACAGATCCGCCCGCGCGTTCGAGCTTGCACGCGAGCGTGGAGTAGTCCGCCACGAGCTCCTCCGTGAGGCAACAGGTGCACTAAGCCAGCTCGGGGAAGGGCTTGTGGATGTTGATGCCCGCCTTGAAACCAAAGCCTTTGGCTCTCGGAAGAATGGCATCAGCTGAAGGTGTCCATCAACTTCGGGAGTCTCCAGAGCGAGCACGCGAATGTGAAGGCCGAGGCATCCCTTGCCACCTTGCGCGAGGACTCCACCCGAGCTTTGGAGGAGGCCAGGGAGGATGACCACCGCCACACGACCGCAGTGGAACACGAAGGGGAGCTCCAGGCTTTGAACGCCTCCTTGGAGCAGCAAGTCGAGGTGCGCAGGGCTGCCTTGGCGTCAATGAAGGGGGCGCCTTTCGAAGAAGAGGAGATCTTGAGGTGCGAGGAGGCGCTGATGCTGGAGGCCACAGAGCGTAGCCTCAAGCTTGCACCGCTGGAGATGAGGGAGCTCCAGGTTGCCCAAGCGGAGGATGCCTCCAGTGCGCTCGAAGTCAGGATCCAGGAGGGGATCAATCGTAGGGTGGTAGAGGCTCGGGCAGATCCAAAGGCTCTAGTGGTGACACCGTCGTGGGCTCCGTGCTGACCTCTGTCCTGCCGTCTTGCTGGCCTTGGTCTCATTGCACCAATATGGAAACATTTGCCTGATGCCTCGGCACTCCTCGCCTGTGCTTGCCCCTTTAGCACCAAAGAGGCAACGAGTACTCTGCGCCCGCTGGCATTCTCCTGGCCTTGGTCGTCATGGCTCATGTCATGTGCTCCTCGCAAGGTGCCCCTTGCATAGACATCTCCACCCCTCGGGAGCCAGCCTAGGGAGGCTGCCCCTGAGGAGGTCTTGGTGTCGTCCGCCTCGCGAGGCTTGGACCATCGCGAGGGTCTTGAATGGTTAATGATGAAGATGGGTCGTACCAGGACGCTGATGGAACCACGCCCTGGGACGCAGGTAGGCAAGTCTGGGTAACCCCATTCCCAGGATGCTGACAGATAAAGGAAAAAATGTCATGACGATCATTTTCCAAAATAAACTTGATTCTTAGTGATAGTTTTGAGATATGATGATGTGATATGTGAGTTATGTTGATGAGTAATTACGCTCTAGTAGGAATATCGGTGTTAAGGTTTGTGATTCCCGAAGCATGCACATATAGTCTCTCGTTATGCTATGATGTTGGAGCATGCTTTATTTTTGATTGTCTTCCTTATGAGTGGTGGTAGGGGACGAGCGATGGTCTTTTCCTACCAACCTATCCTCCTAGGGGCATGCATACTAGTACTTTGCTTCGAGGGCTAATAAACTTTTGCAATAAGTATATGAGTTCTTTATGAAAAATGTGAGTCCATTGATTATACGCACTCTTACGTTTTCACAATTTGCTAGCCTCTACGGTACCATGCATTGCCCTTTCTCACATTGAGACGTTGTGCAAACTTCACAGGTGCATCCAAACCCCATGATATGATATGCTCTATCACACATAAGCCTCATTATGTCTTCCTCAAAACAGCCACCATACCTACCTATTATGGCTTTTCAATGGCCATTCCGAGATATATGGCCATGCAACTTCCACCATTTCCGTTTGATGACTTGAGCATTCACTGCCATATTGCTTTGCATGAACATAGTGTTTGTGGCTCAGCCACCGTTCATCATTTTCATACATGTTACGCTAGATCATTGCACATCCTGGTACATGCCAGAGGCATTTATATAGAGTCATATTTTGTCATAGGTATCGAGTTGTAATTTTTATTTCTTTTGAGTTATAAGTAAATAGAAGTGTGATGATCATCATTATTCATTTTTAGAGCAGTGCTCCAGTGAGGAAAGGATGATGGCGACTATGATTCCCCCACAAGTCGGGATGAGACTCCGGACAACGAGAGAAAGAAAAGAAAAAAAGAAAAAAAAGAAAGAAAAAATAATAATAGTTAAAGAGAGAAGGGGCATTGCTAGTATCCTTTACCACACTTGTGCTTCAAAGTAGCACCATGTTTTTCATATGGAGAGTCTCCTATGTCATCACTTTCATATACTAGTGGGAATTTTTCATTCTAGGATTAGATGCACACCCACTAGGTTTTCAAATTGAGCTTCCATACACTTATAGGTCTTTGTGCATTCGTTGCATGGCAATCCCTACTCCTCACATTGATATCGATTGATGGGCATCTCCATAGCCCGTTGGTTAGCCGCATTGATGTGAGACTTCCTTACTTTTTTGTCTATATTTACCCCTATCATCATAATCTATTCCACCCGTAGTGCTATATCCATGGCTTGCGCTCATGTATTTCATAAGAGTTGAAAAAGCTTAAGCGCGTTGGAAAGTACGAACCAATTGCTCGGCTTGTCATTGGTGTTAAGAAGACAGAGCATGAGAAGACTATATGATTTTGTAGGGATAACTTATTTTAGCATTGATATTTTGAAAGACATGGTTGCTTGTTGACATGCTTGAGTATCTAAATTATTATGTCAACACTAGACTATTGCTTTGAATCACATAAAAAGTCAAATTGTCCATGCTATAAAGAAAAGAATATCATATGACATGTTAAGCAGCACTCCACATCAAAAATTCTGTTTTTATCACTTACCTCGTCGCTCCAGTCGCTCCCGAGCTCCACCGAGACCACCCCGACGACTTCGCCTCGATCTGCTGCATCTCCCCAAATCATCCGCCGTCACCCCGGACCACCGGAGCCCCTCCGCCACCGACGCCCGAGCAGCCGCCGTCATCTCCGTCCATTGCCGCCGTCGCTGTAAGCCCGCACCTCCTGTCCACCGTCCGATCTTAAATCTAGGGCATAGATTAGACTAGTGAAGGGTTTGGTTTATTTTTAGTAGATCGGTTTTTCTCTGGTTTACTTTATGGTTTATTCAGTTTTCTTAGATTAGACTCACCCATGCGATGTTTAGTTACGGATCGCACACCACTTGGCCCATTAGCGCCCGTCTATTTTTTCTCTCTTAATTTAGTTTCTGTGAAAACAGAATAGTTTCAGTTTTGTAAAATCTATATCTTTTAGGTTATTAAATATTTTTTTGTTCATTCCTTTTTTTCCTAGCTTGCAAATTTCCCTAAGTTTCGGTATAAAATAGTTTCGGCCATGCTTTAGTTTTTAAAAATTGTTTTATATGAGTTTTAGTCAGATTAGTATATCTGCTATAAATGAGCTAGAATTAATTTTTTTAGGCGATCCTTTTTGCCACTACTTTGTTTTGACCTTGCCTAGAAGTAGTATGAATTTGGGTATTTATAGATTTTATTAAAATTAGTTCTACATGAAAAAACCCTATTTTAGTTTATTTCACTTTGTCGTTGTTTTATGTTGTTTTAATTACTTTAAAATTTATTTCCACCTCCGTTGTATTTTATTTGAGATTTGTTTCTATAGCTTTAGATGGTGAACTTTTATTTACAGAAAAATACAATGTTTTATTTTATTTTTCTTGCTAGTTGTTGGCTTGGAGTTCAATTGGTTTTCTTTGGTTTTGGTTGATTGTTTGCTTTCAATAGAATTTCCAGAGTGCGAAGCTTGCCATCACGAATCACTAGCGTTCGAAGACAGTCAGCCAGGTAAGTCTTGATCATGAAATTATTGACCTATGTTTTATTGCATTAGTAGTATTTCCTCCCCACCATGCATGCAGTAGGAGAAATTGAATAAGCCTTGAGTAGTATCATGTGGTAGGTTGACCCAAAATCCCTTTGTTACCATTGCCCGGTGTCGGTGTACTAGAGTAGGGGTACCCTATTACCCCGAACTCATGCACGGGCAGTTGCAGCGCCCTGCGGCAAGGCTTGCCGGGTGACCGCCAGGACCCTCCGTGGTCCCCTTAAAGACCATTCAAGAACAAAGTACTCAAGCCAAGGCCCCAGCAAGAGGAGCTTGTCGGGAAGGCCAACCAAGGCCCCGGCAAGGGGAGCTTACCGGGAAGAGACGAGACCCCGGCAAGAGGAGCTTGCCGGGAAGACCACGCAAGACATACCAAGAAAGCTTGCCGCGACGCGCCCTGCGCCCCGGCAAGATCCGGCGAGCGACAAGCTTCCGAAGCGACAAGACGACGGCCGCGGCAAGGAGCTTGCCGCGGGAAACTCCCACTGCGTGCCCGCGCTCCAGCTCACCTGCTAACGTGTCGCTCTGGGACTCTCCCAGAGCGCACGTGGCGGGAGGCCGTGCAGCTAGGGGTACGTGGTGGCAAGCGGAGATGAAGAGAAGCCCATCGTGGCAAACGGTGGCGCTCCTAACGGTCACCTTTTGCACTGTTTAGGAGACTCAGACAGGCATTTAATGCCCTTGTCCCCTGCCGTCAGAGTTAGGTAGGGTACACTGTATCCACAGTAGCGGTAGCTATACCTACCACATCCTTTTTTCCGTTTTTACCCTTCCTGTCTGCGTTGCCCCCTGTCGGTGACCCCTTGAGTATAAAAGGAGGCCCAAGGGCAACGTAGAAGGGGTTCCGCATTTCGGGAACGCAGAAGAACACTCTCACGCTCAGTCTGGCAGCGTCCATCGCTCCTGAGCAAGAATCTAATATACACAAACAAGCAGCAGTAGGGTTTTACGCATCCGTGCGGCCCGAAGCTGGGTAAAAAATCGCCCCGCGTGCACTGCCTCGATCCGCTCTTTGCGCGCTCTCCGCCCCCCACCGAACCGAAAGGGGCCCTGTCCCCATAGGTGTTGGCGGGAATCAGCATCGCCCCCGGCATCTCTGGCGCGCCAGGTAGGGGGGCGTCGAGATCGCGCGAACCCGATCCGGCGTGCACGCAAAGCTAGATCTTCATCGTCATGGCTCCCAAGGAGCGGGCGAGCAAAAGAACAGCGCCAGTGCGGCAACAGAAAAAGCTAAGTCATGCAAATTTTAGATATTTCCTTTCTATATAAGGTTATCCGCCTCGGAGATCTTGTTCTTTGTACGAAAAACCTGTGCGCGGAGGAATCAACTCGTAGCTAGCCGCGCCCTTACTTTGTTTCGAGTCCGCTCAACAACTTAAGCGAGCTGCTAGCGCCCTTACTTTGCTTCGAGTCCGCTCAGCAACTTAAGTGAGCCGCTAGCGCCCTTACTTTGTTTTCGAGTCCGCTCAACAACTTAAGCGAGCTGCAGCTAGTTGCGACGAGATTACTTGTCGGTAGCGACCCCGCCAGCAGGCTGCTGAAGTTCCGCACTCGGCGCTCGCGGCAAGGGTGCCTGCACCGGCAAGTTTCCCTAGAAAGCGTAGGGTGGACGTACAAAGAGGGGTTGAACAGGAGAATAGCATGCGTTATTTACTTAAGATTTCTGCACGGACCTGTGTGCCAAGGAGCCTTCTCGGGACTAGTTGCGCTCCATGATTGCCTCGAGTCCGCTCGGCAACTTGTGCGGTTGCGCTAGAACCAAGAAGGTAAACCTTTCCGGGAGGCGTTGTTCCCGAATAGCCGCTAAGGGCCCGTTCCCTCAAGCGCTATTGGCTGGATCATACGCACCGGAAAGCATTCCGGCAGGCACAGGGAATATGCAGCAAAAGTCGAAATTCGCGAGCAAGTTGAGTGCACTTCAGATGCTAATCACTTGCTATGTTTGAACGCAGTTATGGCCCGGGGGCTGGCAACGCCCTTAAGGCCAATATCTCCGGCGTCAAGAACGACGACGCTCTTCGCCATAAGCCTTTCCGGCAACGATCCTGCCGGGAGCCAGTGTCAAGAGCGACGAAGTTCTTCGCCCAAAGTCTTCCTGGCAACCAGCTTGCCGGAAGCCGGCATCGAGAACGTCAAAGTTCTCTGCTGAAGATAAAAGTCTTCCTGGCAACCAGCTTGCCGGAAGCCGGCATCGAGAACGTCAAAGTTCTCTGCTGAAAATAAAAGTCTTCCTGGCAACCAGCTTGCCGGAAGCCGGCATCGAGAACGTCAAAGTTCTCTGCTGAAGATAAAAGTCTTCCTGGCAACCAGCTTGCCGGAAGCCGGCATCGAGAACATCAAAGTTCTCTGCTGAAGATAAAAGTCTTCCTGGCAACCAGCTTGCCGGAAGCCGGCATCGAGAACGTCAAAGTTCTCTGCTGAAAATAAAAGTCTTCCTGGCAACCAGCTTGCCGGAAGCCGGCATCGAGAACATCAAAGTTCTCTGCTGAAGATAAAAGTCTTCCTGGCAACCAGCTTGCCGGAAGCCAGCATCAAGAACGTCAAAGTTCTCTGCTGAAGATAAAGTCTTCCTGGCAACCAGCTTGCCGGAAGCCGGCATCGAGAACATCAAAGTTCTCTGCTGAAGATAAAAGTCTTCCTGGCAACCAGCTTGCCGGAAGCCGGCATCGAGAACGTCAAAGTTCTCTGCTGAAGATAAAAGTCTTCCTGGCAACCAGCTTGCCGGAAGCCGGCATCGAGAACGTCAAAGTTCTCTGCTGAAAATAAAAGTCTTCCTGGCAACCAGCTTGCCGGAAGCCGGCATCGAGAACGTCAAAGTTCTCTGCTGAAAATAAAAGTCTTCCTGGCAACTAGCTTGCCGGAAGCCGGCATCGAGAACGTCAAAGTTCTCTGCCGAAGATGAAAGTCTTCCTGGCAACCAGCTTGCCGGAAGCCGGCATCGAGAACGTCAAAGTTCTCTGCCGAAGATGAAAGTCTTCCTGGCAACCAGCTTGCCGGAAGCCGGCATCGAGAACGTCAAAGTTCTCTGCTGAAAATAAAAGTCTTCCCGGCAACCAGCTTGCCGGAAGCCGGCGTCGAGAACGTCAAAGTTCTCTGCTGAAGATACAAGCCTTCCCGGCGGGCCAGTATCGCTGGGGGCTATGAGTGCCAAGAATCGTCCACGGCAAATCAGAGTTGCCGGGGGCTGCACTATCAGATAAGTTTTTCGTCCCTCATCATGCATCCTCTTATGGACTGGGGAAAGCAAACCCACGTTCCTCCCCGGAAATTGCCGTGCTCCCCCGACTCTAGGCCCTGGGGCTCGTCCTCGGGGCCAAGATTGGTCGTAGTCGCGGCAGCAAAGGGATGGAACGAGGATACCGCACCACCTCGTTCCTATCTCCGTCAAAAGCGTGAGAAAGGTCGAGCGACGTGGGAAGGCGGCAGGGTCTGTTGCCGGGAGAGAAATTGTCTGTCTGAGGGATACCAAGGATTTGTTCCTTGGCGTGGGTTTAACTCGCGAGACAAATAACCCGGCAAACATTCCCTTTTCATTAAAAACATCCCACTCAGGTACAGTCCATAGAGGATGAAAAACATGAAAGAGAGGATTACAAGTTCTAGATACAGCTAAGGCCCAAAGGCTTACAAACTAAAAAGATAAGATGCCCGTAATCCCTTTCCTGTCCCCCTTTTCAGGAGGCAGGTCAAGGAGGCGAAAAGGGCAAAAGGAGTGCCTAGGCGAGCTACGGGTGCCAGAAGACACCAAGGGAACATCCCGGGGGCCGTCCGAAGGCTGAACGGCGACGGCGACGCCGGAAGCGGGGCTCGAAGACGGGGCGACGGGACGTCAGCACGCTGTCGAGGGCACCACGCCCCCGTACTCCGGCTTGACGGCCTTGTCGCCCGCACTCTTCCCCTTCCGCAGCCTCCCTACGCCAGCCGCCCAAGGAGACGACCCCGGCGAGTTCAAGAAGCCGGCGACGCGGATGATGGGGTCGCCGGTGCCGCGCAAGGCGGCGCCCGACGCCTAGTCGGACCCGCTACTCCGCCGCCCGCTACCCTCGTCGTCGCTGTCGCTCCCCTCCTCGTCGCTCTCGCTCGAGGAGGAGCCTTCGCTGTCGGAGGAGCTGTCCACGCAGCACTTCGACCGAGTGCCGAAGCACCCGAAGGCCTTGACGGAGAGGAGATCACCCTCCATCAACTTAAAATGGAGGGTAAACCCCTCCGTCAAGCTGTGGATGCGGGCGAATGTCTTCCACCCTCGATCAAGATACATCACATTAGGGGCTGGGAATGCAACGCGGACTCGCGTGCCGCTGATCCCACAACCCCTCATGTGCAGCCTCAGCGTCTCGGGCGGCTCCACTTCCATCGCGCGCGCAAAAGGAGCAGGAAGACGGAGGCGACGACGAGGCGCCCGGCGCAGCCTAACGAGGAACTCGCAAGGGTCGTCCCCTATATGGACCGCCATGGGGGAGAGGCCGCCGGTGGAGGTGAAGCTGACGTGCCGCCCCGTCCGCCTCTTCCCCGAGCGCCTTGACCCCGTCCTCGACCTCGTCCGCGGCCTCGCCCCCTCCCTCTTCCCCTCATGGCTGGCTCTGCCACCACAGGCGTGGAAGAGGGAGAGATGCGCTGTCGGGCGGCGACCCTCGCCGCCATCGATGAAGGGCCTGGGTTCCCTTTCTCCATGGCAGAGGAGAGAAAGGGGAGCAGAAGCTGAAGAAAAGAGAAGATGAGAGAGTGAGGGCTTCTGTGCTCCCATCCCGCTCTTTATAAAGGAGCGAGGTGGGGGCTCGGCCGCCCCGCTCGGCGAATCAAGGCACGAGAAGGGCAGGGAGTCGGGGCCGACCCGCTCGCGACGGCCCAGTTTCCCACTCCACCGTCCGTTACCCCAAACGCATGGGGGACGCGTGGCGGGGGTGCAGAACTGAGGCGACAGATGAGGCGGCATCGTTCCACCCCGTGAACGCGGGGAGTGGACGTCCCGAAAACCACGCACCGGCTCCGTCCAGTAAATACACCACGCCCTCGCACCTACCCCCGTTTAAGGAGGCGGGCGTGAACCACCTCCATCATCATGGCCTGACGCATGCTCGGGAGGCTTAGCCCCACGCACGCCTCCCACGATCTCCCCCAAGACGCCGCATTTGACGCGTGCCGTTCTGGGCGTGCGCGGCGGGGGCGGAGTTAGATTCGGCGTGACCTAGGCCGCGCGTGCCCGTGCACTGTTTTGGGCCTGGCCCAACAGCGCTCGGCACCGTGTATGGCCCAGGCCCGGGGGCTCCTGTCGGTGTACTAGAGTAGGGGTACCCTATTACCCCGAACTCGTGCACGGGCAGTTGCAGCGCCCCGCGGCAAGGCTTGCCGGGTGACCGCCAGGACCCTCCGTGGTCCCCTTAAAGACCATTCAAGAACAAAGTACTCAAGCCAAGGCCCCGGCAAGAGGAGCTTGTCGGGAAGGCCAACCAAGGCCCCGGCAAGGGGAGCTTACCGGGAAGAGACGAGACCCCGGCAAGAGGAGCTTGCCGGGAAGACCACGCAAGACATACCAAGAAAGCTTGCCGCGACGCGCCCTGCGCCCCGGCAAGATCCGGCGAGCGACAAGCTTCCGGAAGCGACAAGACGACGGCCGCGGCAAGGAGCTTGCCGCGGGAAACTCCCACTGCGTGCCCGCGCTCCAGCTCACCTGCTAACGTGTCGCTCTGGGACTCTCCCAGAGCGCACGTGGCGGGAGGCCGTGCAGCTAGGGGTACGTGGTGGCAAGCGGAGATGAAGAGAAGCCCATCGTGGCAAACGGTGGCACTCCTAATGGTCACCTTTTGCACTGTTTAGGAGACTCAGACAGGCATTTAATGCCCTTGTCCCCTGCCGTCAGAGTTAGGTAGGGTACACTGTATCTACAGTAGCGGTAGCTATACCTACCACATCCTTTTTCCGTTTTTACCCTTCCTGTCTGCATTGCCCCCTGTCGGTGACCCCTTGAGTATAAAAGGAGGCCCAAGGGCAACGTAGAAGGGGTTCCGCATTTCGGGAACGCAGAAGAACACTCTCACGCTCAGTCTGGCAGTGTCCATCGCTCCTGAGCAAGAATCTAATATACACAAACAAGCATCAGTAGGGTTTTACGCATCCGTGCGGCCCGAAGCTGGGTAAAAAATCGCCCCGCGTGCACTGCCTCGATCCGCTCTTTGCGCGCTCTCCGCCCCCCCCCCCACCGAACCGAAAGGGGCCCTATCCCCATAGGTGTTGGCGGGAATCAGCATCGCCCCCGGCACCCGGGATGATGTAGTTTATTTTGCTATGGTCGTAGATGGGGTTGGTTGAGCGATTCATAAGGGAGATCTGAGAGTCAAGATGATGACAACCCCATGACTTCAAGCTCAAGATGGACTTCAAATTCACTAGTGGGTGGAGGACGTTTGACGGGCACCCTGGAGCAACCAGCGGATGGCCGGGATGCATGGAGAAGCGCCATGACATATCGTGGAAAGCTTCACCAAGCCACAAAGAGACGGATGGATACCCCTTGACCGGAAGCTTACCTGTGCAGCCGCAAGACATTATGGGATCTGGCTTGGTCGACCCTAGGCATGACTCTGGCCGGACGGTGCTACGAGATGTAGAAGAATGGTAGGATTGGATGGGCACCGGCAGTGGCCCAGAGGAACTCTACGGAAGAACTTGTTTCGTTCGTCCCATCTTCAAACACCAGGCAGTGCGAGGACATAAAGGATGGAACAATTCCTGCGGGTAAAGTGCACAAGACTCTATAGAGTAGAAACCTAATCGATTAGCCGTGTCCTCGGTTATAGACAACTGAGCCTCTGGAGTTGGAGTATTTTGGAAATCTCAACACCGAACATAATTAATTAATTGATGGGTTATTAATGATTTTCGGTATGAGACACTGGTTGGTGGAACTGAGGGAGTCCTAGATTAGGGGGTCTCCGGACAGCCGGACTATATCCTTTGGCCGGACTGTTGGACTATGATGATACATGATGGAAGACTTCCTCCCATGTCCCGATGGGACTCCCGTTGGCGTGGAAGGCAAGCAAGGAAATACAGATATGTAGATCTCCTCCCTTGTAACCGACTCTGTGTAACCCTAGCCCCCCCGGTGTCTATATAAACCGGAGGGTTTAGTCCATAGAACAACATACAATCATACCATAGGCTAGCTTCTAGGGTTTAGCCTCTACGATCTTGTGGTAGATTAACTCTTGTAATACTCATATCATCAAGAACAATCAAGCAGGACGTAGGGTATTACCTCCATCAAGAGGGCCCGAACCTAGGTAAACATCGTGTCCCCTGCCTCCTGTTACCATCCGCCTTAGACGCACAGTTCGGGACCCCTACCCAAGATCCGCCAGTTTTGACACCGACATTGGTGCTTTCATTAGGAGTTCCACTGTGTCGTCACCGTAAGGCTTGATGGCTCTTTCGATCATCGGTAGAGATGCGGTCAAGGGTGAGGTTTTCCTCCCCGGATAGACCTTTGTATTCGGCGGCTTCGCACTATGGGCCAATTCGCTTGGCCATCTGGAGCAGATCGAGAGCTACACCCCTGGCCATCAGGTCAGATTCGGAAACTTAAACTTCATGACCCGCTTTTGTGCGGGCGAAGACAGCTGGTTAGCTCGCAGTAGCACCAGCGACCCAAGCACATCCGAAGTCAGGGATGGCAATGGAAAACCACGACGCTATAAAAACAAGCGTCGAAATAAAGAAGATAGCCCAGATAATACGACAGTAAACACCAGATTCTGGGGCTCTTGACCAGGTCAGCGGAAAAAGCCTTTCAAAGGCAGCAGAGACGGACCGTCTGGCCTAAACAAGATTCTTGACAAGCTATGTCAGATTCATGGCACCCCCGAGAATCCTGCAAATCACACCCATAGAGAATGCTGGGTCTTCAAGCAGGCCGGTAAGCTAAATGCCGAACACAAAGGGGACGAGACACCAAGCGAAGACGAGGACGAACCTCGCCAGCAAAGCACTGGAGGACAGAAAAAATTCCCACCAGAGGTTAAAATAGTAAACATGATCCATGTGATGAAGAGGAGAAGCAAACATGCACTCCGAGACACAGGCGCCATAGAGCCTGTCACCCCTAGGTTCAACCCCTGGTTGGCCTGCCCGATCACTTTTGATCGCGGGGATCACGCGACAAGCATCCGACACGAAGGATTGGCTGCCTTGGTATTAGACCCAATAATAAACGGATACCATCTCACACGAGTCCTCATAGACAGCGGCATCAATCTAAATCTGATATATCAAGACGTAGTCCGCAAAATGGGGATAGACCCGACACAAATAAGCAACAGTAATACTACCTTAAAGGGAGTAATACCAGGCCAAGAGGCTCGCTGTACGGGATCTCTATTTCTAGAGGTTGTATTCGGTTCTCCCGATAACTTCCGAAGCGAAAGGTTAACTTTCTATATCGCTCCATTCCAAAGTGGCTATCAAGCACTACTCGAAAGAATGGCTTTCGCTTGTTTTAATGCAATGCTGCATTACGCTTCTCTCAAGCTTAAGATGCCCGGCTTTAACAGCCGAGCACTAGACGGCCTCACCAACCAGACAAAATGACAGGTCGTCAAGACCACGGACACGGTTAGACGAGTCCGGTGCACCATTACATATACATGAGATTAGTTTGATGATCAAACCCTCCTAGATGGTACCAGGGGCTTCCCGCGTGTAATCAAGTCTAGTCTGGCTCAACTTGACTTATCTTGAATTTTAATGGTTTATTGACAATAACCAATTTTCTAGCACGACAACTTTCACCTAAGTTCTTCTCTTTTACAGATGACAATTGTGCTACACCCGTCCAGGACATGGCACAACAGAGACACGGGCGCAGACGTGCAGCAGGGACCCGCTCAAAGGTTTCTTTTCAGATTAAGACCTTGCGTAAACCTTTTTTACTATCTCTTGTTGTTCACATCCTCCGGATATTCAATACAACCGAGAAGGATGCTGACGTTATTGGCATGTGGCCACGTCAGGATATTGCACGCACCTGGACACCTGGGGTTCATTATTAAGGGCATTGTTTAGCCCGGCATATGTTATAAAGACCGAATACCTTAGGGAGTGTTTGGTGTCGCGAGTTTGGCCTTATATGCATCAGCTCCGAATCATGTCTTTGGCCAAATGTTGGGTTTGCCCGGCTCCCATGTTTTGGTACCTTATGTTCCGCTATATCGGCTAAGGTAGCACTGGGAGAACAACTGCGATTGTGCCCTAGTTCATCCGGATGAGCACCTCAGTAGAGAAAGCCGAAAACTGGCTGTCATGATATAGCGCGAGACTGGTCAACCACTCGATGACTCAGCGGAATCTTCGGGATTCCTCCGCATTAACGAAGGTCATGTACGTACGTGTCCCATATTTGGACGAGCACAGAAGTACCAGGGGCTATATAGTAGCCCCACCGTCAAACTCCTATGGCTAAGTGAAAGTGTTAAAGCAATATCGTCCGATTGCCTCGTTTGCTACGCTACCACCTCCTTAATGGACCAAGACATTGGATCAAGTGTGAATACACGTTTTGTGCGAACACCCGCGCATTATATGCATGGGTGGGGAAGCCGATGACTGCAAACTTTCAGGTTATATACATATATACATAAACGGCCGCATAGGAGGCATCATAATACTTTCAGGCAAAAGTATAAACACAGCCTTGATAACTCAATAAAACATTGTTTTTACAATGGGAGTACATGTCACTAGAACATAATTCTTCGAGCACTGAGCCTCTATCGAATGAGCGCCTTCAAGAACTTCTTCAAAGTAGTGCTCGGCAGCCACTCGACCCACGGCCGAACCTTGTGTTGCAACAGTGGTGGCCTCCATCTCTCCCCAGTATGTCTTGACACGGGCAAAGGCCATCCGCGCACCCGATATGCACTCCGACCTCTTCATAGCATCGATGTGCGGCACATCACCAAGGAATTGTTGCACTAAACTAAAGTAACTTTTCGGCTGTAACACCCCGGTGTAATGTTGCTACAGTAACCCCTGGGGTTAAGTTAATCTTTTGCTAAACGTGTGCCTGATCATTATTGTCTCATGTTCTTTCAAATTCCAGTTGAATTCAAATTCAAATTCCGTGATAAATTCAAAATGCTCAGACATGAAAACTAAAATGTTCATCATGTGGCAATTATTCTTTTGACAATATTGGTGGTGGTCCAACTTTTTTTTGCAAATTGTTAAACTGGCCTAAAATAGCTATACCATAAAGTTGTTAAAATAAAAGCAAAAGTTAAAACAAAAGCAAAAAAAGGAAAAGGGCCAGAGCCCCTGGCCTCCCATTGGGCCTCGGCCCACTTCAGCCAGGCCGGCCCACCTCTCCCTCCTTATCCCTACCCCGACCAGAACCCTAGCCCGTAACCCCCCCCCACTCCTCCCACGACCCCCCACATGCCTCGCTCCTCTCCCCCACCCCACGACCAATCTGGATCGGGGGACGCTCGCCCCCGACCCTGGTGACCGCGTCGCCCCGCGCGCCGACCCCGCAACCGAATCGCTGAGCGCCGCCCCTCCCGGCCTCCTCCCCGCAGGCCCGTCCCATCTCCCTCGTGGCCCGATGCCTGCTCAACGCCGTCGACGTCGCCGCCACCTCGTGCCATCACCGGACTCCGCCGGACGCCTCCTCGACCCCGCCCGCCTCTCCATCGCCAGAGCCGCTCCGCGTTGCCTCGCCTCCTCATCGGCTCCGTTGAGCCTCGTCGACCCTCTACTTTGCAACGGCCGTGAGCGCCACCTCCATCTCCCCTCTCTCTCCGTCTTCCCGAGCGCCACCACGCCGGCACACGCGCCTGCACCGGCCGCGCTCGCCGCGCCTACGCGCTCTGTCCGCCGCGCTCGCCGCGCCTCGCAGCTCGCGACCTACCATGCTCCCGCCATCGCCCGCGCAGGCCCCTGACCTCTGCCAGCTCGACCCGCCCGCGTCGCGGCCGACCCCCGCTTGCCCGTGCCTCTGCGGCACTCGCCGCGATGCCCTACTCCGGCCAGCCGCCGTGGCCGGCGCCCCCTGGGGGCCTCGTACACCAAACGGGTGCCCGCAACCGCGCCCGCTGGCTCCCAGCACCGCTCTCCTGGGGCCACTGCCAAAGGGGCCCCACCCCCCTGTGTTAAAATAAAATAAAATAAATATATGTGTTAAAATGATTAATTATTTGGTTAATTAATTAATTAATTAATTAATTAACTTTGTTTAATTAACGTAATGAACAATTTAGTCTAATTAAGCATGTTTAATTAAACTGTGTCAATGACAGCGGGACCCACATGTAAGTTTGACTCAGTCAACTGCACTGTTGACTGCTGATATCGTGACGGTGTCATGCTGATGCAACAACCCCTTTTAGGTTTATTAAAAACTTTCAACAATCATATTAAATAAACTGTAGCTCGGATGGAAAAACTTTATATATGAAAGTTGCTCAGAACGACGAGACAAACCCGAATACACTACCCACATACCTGTCATATGCCTCTAACTATCTGAACATGGAACTTTCCCCCTCCGTTCATCTGTCTGACACAGGTCCGGAACTGGGAAAACATTCCCGGCTGTTATCCCCCTTCACCATTATCGTGTAGCCATATATTAGATCACACCTGGCACATCTTATTGCCATGTTATGCTTTGTGGTGCTATGTTGCTTTATATTTACTATTTCTTCCCCCTCTTCTCTCCGGTAGACCCCGAGACCAATGTTGCCCCTTTGATCGACTACGTCGATGACGACCCCTCCTTGCCAGAGCAACCAGGCAAGCAAACCCCCCTTGAGTATTCCGATATCGCCCATTTCTTTCCCTCTCATGCTTGCATTAGAAGTGCTACTACTTTATGTATGATCCTACTCTGATGCATAGCCTGTTTTTGTTACCTGCTTTCATACCTTACCTGCTTATTCTAAACTGGTTAGTATAGGATGGTTAGAGATCCATCAGTGACCCCCTTGTTCCAGTTGCCTCGCTTTATGTTCGATGACTTGATCAACGTGATTGACGTCCAGGCCCCGACACCGCACATCACCCCCTAGTTGTACGATCTGCAGAGTTACCATCAAGTGCCGAGGGTGGAACCTCTTACATCACTCCTGATGAAATCTCCGTAGTGTAGCTATACGGTCGAGGTCATCGCAGGTGATTTCCTCCTTAACCACTTCTGTTATGGCTCTGTCATGCAACCCATCAAACGTGAACCTCGAGGGTGGATCCTCTTACATTCACCTTGATGATTACATTGAGTGGGATTCATCGGGGGTGATTCCTCGGGTTTTCCCTTTGGTGTTAAACACACAGTTACTATGGTTACTATGACTTTACACTGAACCATGTTAATAAAGACGGGTCGACCCTGAGGGGTACCCGCGCGAGCTTAATGGCGAGTGATGTGGAGTCGGGTTGACCTGGAAGGTGCCCGCGACATACTTACGAGGCGTGACCGGGCATTCTTAGCCCTTGCCGCAAGTACTCGAGACGGGGCGACGGGGTCACATCGATCGTGTCTCTGCTTGTTACCGCGCGTTCCTAATCCAGTACGATTTGGATATTTGATCCGAGGTGCCTCTGGCCTAATAGCACTAACAATCACGTGGGCATAGTATGGGGGTTCTGCGTCGTATACATCAGCTGAAGCTTAATAGACGTCAGCGACTGAGCGGCACGCGCCGGGTTGGACTGCGTAAGCTCCTGCCTTGTTGAAGGAGGTAGCTAGGTCTGCTCACCAGCCGCGTATGCAACGTGCAGGAGTTCCCGGGGAGATGGCCAATGACCCCTGGGGGCATAGGTTTCGTCCGGCGTGTTGGCCTCTCTATTAAGCCTAGGTCGGGTTGCGGCGTATTGTTTGGCCGAGGCCGGGCATGACCCAGGAAAGTGTGTCCGGCCGGAGTTAATCGAGCGTGATGGGTAAGTTGGTGCACCCCCTGCAGGGAAGAAAACATCTATCGATAGCCTGTCCTACAGTAACGGACACTTGGAGTTGTATCCCGATCGATACAACTAGAACTGGATACTTGTGATGAGAAATGGATGGATATGAGACTTGGATATGAGATGATAACTGGATAGTATGGCTCTGGGATTGTTTTCTCGCAGGGAGTCGAGAAAGGATCTCTGGCCGAGGTTGATAACATTACTACTACTTTACTTTATGCTACTATACTCCCTACTGTTGCTGCAAGATGGCGGTTTCCAGAAGATGCTAGTCTTCGATAGGCCAGGCTTTCCCCCTTCTCTTCTGGCATTCTGTAGTTTAGTCCACAGATACAACCCTTTCCCTTTGATACAGATGCATACTTAGTTTAGATCTGATGTAAGTCTTGCGAGTACTTTGGATGAGTACTCACGGTTGCTTTGCTACTTCTTTTCCCCCATACCCGATTGTTGCGACCAGATGACGGATCCCAGGAGCCAGACGACGCCACTGATGACTACTGCTACCCCAAGGGTGCCTACTACTACGTGACGGCTGCTGATGACTTGGAGTAGTTAGGAGGCTCCCAGGCAGGAGGCCTTGCCTTTTCGATCAATGTTGCTTTTGTGCTAGCCTTCTTAAGGCAAAACTTGTTTAACTTATGTCTGTACTCAGATATTGTTGCTTCCGCTGACTCTTGTGTATTTGAGCTTATGTATTCGAGCCCTCGAGCCCCCTGGCTTGTAATATAAAGCTTGTATTATTTTGATTATTGTCTAGAGTTGTGTTGTGATATCTTCCCGTGAGTCCTTGATCTTGATCGTACATATTTGTGTGTATGATTAGTGTATGATTGAATCGAGGGCGTCACAAGTTGGTATCAGAGCCGACTGCCTGTAGGTATCCCCTTTCCAACTCCTTGGCTGAAGTCGAGTCTAGTCACTACAAAAACTTTTACTAACATGGCTGTGTGTCTTACGGGCCCATGTCGTCATTGGGTGGTATTAGGATCTTTTATTCCTCATCTATACTCTGGGACTCTGATCTCTCTTCTATTTAGGTTAAAATGGTTTTACTAACTCTAACACTAGATGATCCACAATAGACCTCATGGCAAGTCCGGAAAACCTATGGAGCTCGGCCCACTCGGCCATTTGCTCATTCAACAGCAGAGGACGCTCTGGAGCATGGAACTGTGACCAGAACAACTTTTCCACTTCATGATCTTTCTGATCCTTTAAGTACTCGGCCGCATCAGCAGCACTTGCCACCAAATCCATGTAGGCGTCCACAGAACTCCATAGTTGATCAAGAGGAGCATACTTCAGATCTCCGAACTTAGTCCGCAACAAGAAGGGCTTCCCAGCCACGATAGCCACAGCTTGATGTAGCTCCTCCTTCGTCGCTCTGATTTTGGAGCGGGCTTCCTTGGCTGCTACCATGGCCTTCTCTAGGTCCGTCGCCCTCGCTCGGCTTTCTTTTTCAAGAAGCTGGTAACGGTCAGCGGCATCTTTCAACTCAACGACCATCTTGGCTATTCTTTCCTTGCTCTGGCAACGCGCGGCCTGTTCAGCCCTCAACTCTTCAACCGTCTTTAGAGCGGTCGCATCGCTATTCCTCGCTTGTTCCTTGGCTCGGGCAAGCTCCGCCCGAAGGGTCTCCACGGTGGCAGCTCCATCTGCAGTCACAACATATTAAAGATACTGCCATCATGCTCCTCTCGCTATATGTTGATCACCAGAGAAATCACTTACCCTATGCCTCGTCAAGCCGCTTGTTGACAAGCACAATGTCGGCATCTGCCACATCAAGTTGCCGCTTTAGCTCGGCAAACCCATCAGTCCGGCTAGCCACCGGAGCTTCAGCCACCTGCACATAAAGGTGGTCTGGTTATTACCTGGGGCTATGATCCTCTGTTCGCCGCCGTTTTCGATGACAACCAGAATCTCAGGGGCTACTATCTGCATAGGGCACACCTAACATGTGCAGTACTGTCAAAAGCATACACTATTTCACGTACCTCAAAGCCTTTCAGCAGACTCATAAAAGCTTCATGCAATCCGCTTTCAGCAGATGAAATCCTTTCAATTACCGTACCCATTAGCGTATGACGCGGTTCTGAGATGGCCGCTAGCTCCAGAAGATCCTTCAGTGCGTCCGACTGCACACTGTATGGTTCTGGACTCTTTCTATTGCTCTCTTTAGGAGCCGAATACTGAGGACTCTGGGTAGCCAAAGGATTACCCTCTGGCCTTGGCGGATTAGGAGAGACCCTCCGCGACGACACTTCAGGGTCGCCCGCCTCATGAGGCGAGGTGGCAGGGGGAGGTGTTTCGCTCTCCATCATCTCCGGAAGAAGATCCCCCGAAGACAAACTCTGTTGAGAAGGGCTACGATCCGAGCTACAAGATATAAGCTTTGGTTATTGTCTTTGGAAGTAAGGGTAGGACACTTTCACTATTAAAGTACTTTTTGATTACTTACAGCTCGGTAGCAGGCTGATCCCCTTGCGGACATTGCGTGACAAGAATACCCTCCGAAGTAGGACCCTCTGGCGAGGATTTCTTCCCCCGTTTGGAAGCCTTTGTTTCTGGATCTTCATAGGTGGTCCTCTTCCTCGAGGAGAGGGAATGTCAGATTCTTCTCCCTGGTTATCCTCCTTCGCGGAGGTGCTAATTCCCCCGCTTGTGGCCTCTTTATTCCCCCTTCATCTTCCTTTGAGGGCGCCTGATAAGGCACCAGCTCGAGCATTCTGTCCAGTACTAGATTGGCCAAGCCTTCGGGAAGGGGGGCCGAACACCTGATCATCTTTGCCATTGTTATCCAGTCATGGTCAAAGAGCGACTTTTCAGAATGATGTCATGATAAATAAAAGTACAACGTGTTTGTCCATGGGATTACTTACTTGGGTATCAGGGCGGTTGGTATCCGAACACTCTATGCTCCCTGAATCATATCCGGGCCAAAGAGTTGTCTTTCCCCGGTTTCTGACCAGTTAAGAGGCGTCCGACATTTTTGTCCATAGAGAACTTCGAAAGGAGCTTTGCCCAAGCTAGCTTGATAACTATTGTTATAAGCGAACTCCACGAATGGAAGGCATTTCTCCCAATCCATTCCGAATGAGATGACAGAAGCTCGGAGCATATCCTCCAGGATTTGATTTACTCGCTCTACTTGACCACTTGATTGGGGGTGGAAGGCGGTGCTAAAAGAGAGACGAGTTCCCATAGAATTTTGGAAACTTTCGCAAAATCAAGAGGTGAAGAGACTTCCACGGTCTGAGTTAATTTCCAATGGAACACCATGAAGAGACACTATTCGGGAGATGTATAGGTCAGCTAGCTGGCTAGCGGTGATACTCTCACGAACAGGTAGAAATGGGCTACTTTGGAAAGACGATCGATCACGACGAAGATATCATTATTCCCTCTCTTGGTCCTGGGAAACCCAGTAATGAAATCCATACTGATTTTATCCCATTTCCATTCGGGAATAGCCAAAGGTTGAAGGGTGCCAGTAGGCCGTTGATGCTCTGCTTTAACACGACGACAGACATCACAACTAGCAATGTATTGAGCAATTTCTCTCTTCATCCTAGTCCACCAAAACCTCTGGCGTAGGTCTTGATACATTTTAGTACTACCGGGATGCATGGCGAGAGGGGATTCATGAGCTTCCTTAAGGATCAGCCGCCTCGGGTTTCGTGCTTTGGGAACCACTAAACGGTTTCCAAAGTATACGACACCTTGATCATCAACAGAGAAACAATTCACGACTCCTTTCTTAGTGTTTCTCTTAATACGGGAGATTCCCGGATCTACCTTCTGTGCCTTGATGATTTGATCCGTAAGGGTAGGTTTCGCCACCAGGGTGGATAGTAATCGTTGAGGAACAATGTGAAGGTTAAGCTTACAAAATTCCTCGTGGAGAAGTGGTTGACTTTGTTGTAACATCAGGTTGTTACAATAAGATTTACGACTTAGCGCATCAGCCATGACATTGGCTTTGCCCGGGGTGTAAGTTATTCCTAAGTCATAATCCGAGATCAACTCGACCCAACGTCTTTGCTTGAGATTCAAATCCGGTTGGGTGAAGATATATTTTAGACTTTGGTGATCAGTGAAGATCTCGCAACGATTACTGAGAAGGTAATGTCGCCAAGTTTTATGTGCATGGACTACCGCTGCAAGCTCTAGATCATGTGTGGGATAGTTTTCCTCATGTGGGTGTAATTGCCGTGAAGCATAGGCAATTACCTGACGATCTTGCATGAGTATGCAACCTAGACCTTGTCGCGAGGCGTCGCAATAGATAATAAAGTCCTTGGAGAAATCTAGTGGTACCAGTACGGGAGCAGATGCCAGGCGTCTTTTCAGTTCCTGAAAGCTGAACTCACACTGTGGGGTCCACTCGAACTTTTTATCTTTCTTGAGGAGTTCAGTTAGAGGTTTAGCAACCTTGGAGAAATTCTCGACGAAGCAGAGACAATAACTCGCTAAGCCAAGGAAGCTCCGAACTTGCTTGACCGTCTCAGTTGGAGTCCAATCAAGGACACCTTGAACTCGCTCGGGATTGACAGCAATACCCTTACCAGAGATTACATGGCCTAGATAGGTCACTTCTGGAAACCAAAATTCACACTTGGAGAATTTGGCATAAAGGCGATGCTCTCAAAGTTTCGTCAATACCAGCCTTAGATGTTCGGCGTGTTCCTCCTCACTCTTGGAGTAGATGAGTATATCATCGAGGTATACTACGACGAATTTATCCAAATACTCCATGAAGACCGATTTCATTAACCGAGAGAAAGTGGTGGGGCATTGATTAAACCGAAGGACATAACGGTGTACTCGTATTGGCCATAACGAGTAACAAAGGCCGTTTTGGGAATGTCCCCGTTTTTGATTTTGATTTGATGGTAGCCCAACCTCAAATCCATCTTGGAAAAGACTGAGGATCCAGCGAGCTGATCATACAGATCGTTGATCCTGGGAAGCGGATACTTGTTCTTGATAGTGACCAAGTTGACAGGTTGGTAATCCACAACCATCCGATCCGTTCCATCCTTCTTTTTGATGAAGAGGACGGGGCAAGCCCAAGGAGAGGAACTAGGACGGATGAAACCCTTTTTCAAGGACTCATCGAGTTGGTTCTTAAGCTTGGCTAGTTCTAAGGGTGCCCTCTTATAGGGTCTTCTAGAAATTGGAACGGTTCCTCGAACAAGGTCTATCACAAACTCGACATCCCTGTCAGGTGGAACACCTGGCAGTTCTTCTGGGAAGACATCGAGGAAGTCTCGGACTACCGTAATATCGTCAAGGTTTGGAAGGGGGTTGGCATTTAGGTAGTAAAGCTGGCGCTTGGCCACTCGAGTTAAGACGTTGACTGTCTTGCCCGATGGGTGAGTAAGTTGAATAGTTCTAGTAGAGCAGTCAATCTTAGCATAATGGGTTGACATCCAGTCCATACCCAAGATGATGTTTATGTTTGAGGACTTGAAAGCTATTAAGGATGCAAGGAATACAAGTCTATCGACAAGGATTTCATTCCCATGGCTTACTCTAGAAGTTTGCCATTTGGAACCCAGAGTTTGAATTACCATGGAAGTGGGCATGTCACAGAATGTCGTGTTATGCAATCGAGCATAGCTCTCAGATATGAATGAATGAGATGCTCTAGTATCAAAAAGAACAGATGCCGGATGGCAATTAACAAGGAGCGGAACAAGGACGACGTTAGGATCATCATGAGCCTCCTCAGCTGAGACATAGTTGACATGGCCACGTGTAGTGGGGGCTGGCTTGGCGTAGAATGTCTTTCCCACTAGCTTACCACGGCCAGCGGACTTTCCAGACTGGTTGGGGTTGTTGTTCTAGGGATACTCTCGATTGTAGTGACCTAGCTCTCCACACTTGAAACATGTCACGACATTGGGGCATGGAGCAGCATTAGCAGCGGGGCCACCATAGGACTTAGGCGGTGCAAACTGCTGGTTGGGGCGAGGCGCCTCAAAGGATGGCCTCGGAATGAACCTGGGTGGCAACGCTGTACTTGGAATCCACTCCCGGCGCTTTTGAGATCCAGAGCCGGATGAAGAACCAAAATCATGAGAGTGCTTGCGTGAAGCGTCATAGTTAGTCTGGCCTTGTCAGCACTGATGTCTTTATTGACCAACTTCTGGAAGGAGGTTCACTCATGCAGACGAAGATCGCGACGAAGCTTGGGGCTAAGTCCCTTGCGGAACCTTGACTGCTTCTTAGCGTTGGTGGATACCTCTTCAGGAGCATTACGTGCCAGATTCCCAAACTCACGACTATAAGCATCCATAGTCAGTCTACCTTGGGTGAAATTGCAGAACTCTTCTTACTATCCACGAGACCTTCCGGGATGTGATGCTCACGAAAAGCATCACTGAATTCAGCCCAACTAGGGCCTCAAAGTTTTCCCACCAAAGGCTAGCAGGGCCTTCAAGGTGATAGGCAGCATAGGTAACCTTATCAGCTTCGGCTACGTTGGCAGAACGTAGCTTGTGGGTGATGTTGCGAAGCCAGTCATCCGCGTCGAGGGGCTCGACGGAATGATTAAAGTTTGGTGGGTACAACTTAATAAAGTCATTGATTGACACCAAGTCGTTTCACTGATGACGTGCAGTGTTCTGCTCAATCCGCTCCCGCAAGCGGTTAGTCTCACGCTTGTTTCTTTCTGCCTCCAGCATAACTTCGGCCAGAGAAGGCGGGTGAGGCAGATTCTCACCCCTAGCTGCATTGGCTTCCCCCTGCTCCGGGGCAGCAGGGTTGCTACGGGTGTTGACCATCCTAAGAAAAACAAGACAATGGTTTAGACAAGGATGGCACAATCTTGGCAAGGAAGTGCAGAATGTAATGGATAACATGGAATGCTGAGATGTTCATTGCATGACATGGTAATATAGAAACTGCCATATATATACCATTGGTCATACACACCGTACATAGTTTAGTACAAGCCCAGGCTAGAGTACAACTACGGTGAAAGACATTACATCTCATCGGAGGCATTCCAAGTTCCTATAAATTATTTTTCTACACCTCTGGAGCGTGATATACACCAAGTCGTATCCCACGGTTACGCAGGACTGTGGAGAATACAACTATTATAGTACTAGTGAAACTACTACTAGCTCAGACGGCTCAGTAGTAATCCTCATAAAAGTCACCACCAAAACCTAGAAGCAGAACATGATCATCTGGGAACAGACGGTCCTGTGGAGCTTGTGGACCATAGGGACTCGGATGTGGCCTTGGTCCCACAGACGGTGGCAGATGGGGACCACGAGGAGGGGTGATGCCTCCTACATCACACCACTCCATACAATCTGGCAATCCAGACCGCACAGGGTACAGGTCCCTCAGGTCCATGTATCCTGCCTGCACAACAGGTGCAAACCGAGTCAAAGTGGCCCAGTGATCAGAACGAGAGTGGAAAAGCTCCATACGCAAGGCCCGGTTTTTGCGGTCCTTATCCTCGAGCATCTCGGCAGTGGTGCGGAGTAGTGACTCCTCATGTGTAGAGTCATAGTACAAAGCCTGATAGTACCCCTGTGCTCCAGGGAGTGACGCTGGCATGTAGCGGAACTCGGTGTTCTGAAGCAAGGCAGTCCTGGCTTGAATGATAGTCATCATTGAGTAAGCTGCATCCTGGACAGACATCTCAATAGTGACCCCAAGTCCACAAGAGCAGTGAAGGGGTTGAGTGGCGCCAGGATAAGAGGGATATATCCTAACGGTGCAAAGGTACTGGCTCTGGTTGAAGTCTCGGAACTGCTCCTCGATGGTATATTCCGGATACCATCAATAGTCTGTCTCGACCATCACTGGAACCAACATGGCCGTGTGACCGGGTACATCTAGGCACCTGGTCAGACGAACCACTTGGTTCTGGGAACGGTTGGCCATCTGAAAGCAAAGAATAATGCAAAGGCATTAGAATTTCCTAGGAGAAATCGGACAGCATAACGGATGTAAATGCTCAGAAAAAGATTTGAGACATTCACAACAGTTTTCAAAACCACTCAACAACATCATATCAAGGTTCTGGTTCAACTGACAACATACTAAAAGTAGTAGAAACTGTATTGAGGCTTGTAACAACAATCCTATAAGCTACTACAGATTAGTAACACGTGAACCTGATAGAGAGAAAAAAGCCTAGTCCTCAACCCATGTAGAATGAGAAGAGAATGACTCAGGTCAGAGGGCATAAGGTAAAGGAGTAAAAGAGCCTTACGTTCCCTCCCACAATCAATTCCCCTACATATAACTAAAGCATTTCTAGACTCAACATCGACTAGTTTGGCTCAACGAACCTACAGGCAGTCCGGCTCTGATGCCAACGCTGTCAGGACCCCGATTCCAAGTCACATCGATCTAGCCGGTAACACCTCATATCACTTTGCGGCCTCACGCATGGTATCCCCACGGGTGTGGCCTTACCAAGGCCTGGGACCGTTTGCGCCTTTTGGCTCACGTATATGATAGTGTCGCTAGCATCCATATGATAGAGAACCCGGGCTAACATGGCTAGTCGTGAACCCAAAGTGGCACAGACCTATGGGGACAGGCATACATGAATCACATCGAGCATGTCGGTCAACAGCGTGTGAATCCGGGCTGTAGCACTGGGCTAACAGGACTCCGGGGAACCCGGGCTGTAGCAGGCTAGGCAGGACTCCAGAAGTCACCGCGTGACATTTCCCCGAAGGGACAGACATAGGAACAAAGTGAAACACATGCCGGCCAATCAAGTGTCCTGAGCAGTAGTGCTGGGCTAGCAGGACTCCGGTGAACCGGGCTGTAGCGGACTACTATGGCTCAAGGAGCACTAGACTACATTTCCCCATAAGAGAGGCTGCCAAGGATATACAACTAGATTGTCGGATCCCACACATACCAAGCATTTCAATCATACACACAATATGCTCGATATGTGTAAATACAACATGGCATCACAACAAAACTCTACAACTCAAGTACTTTATTTAAAGGCTCCGGAGAGCCATACATAACATGTTCATACAGGTAGGGGTCACAAGACCCGATACTCAAGTCATACAAGCATACAAGCACATGCGGAAGCAAATAAGTCTGGGTACAGACACTAGAAAGAAAGAAGGCTTGTCGAAGCCTATCTATCTACATAGGGCCCTCCATGGCCAAAATCACCACCTGAGTGGAAAGTTACTCATCGACGTCGAGGTCTACGTAAAACCCATCGGAGGGGGCAGTGTTGTCGTCTGAAAATAGTAATTAAAGCAACATGAGTACAAAGGTACTCAACAAGTCTTACAATAGATCCTACTATACATGCTCATTCTCAAGAAGGTGGTGGATTTATTGCAGCAAGCCAGCTTTGACTCTTGGCTAAGCTATCCTACGAGACACCACTATAAAATAGTTTTCGCACACGAGTCCACTAATCACCAACACAATACTCCACCGGGGATCCTCCCTCGTCATCCTACGAGAGGGCCATCCTCGGTACTCACACTTATCTTGAGTCTTTTAGTAGTAACCATTAACTTGTCTATGAACTGTATAGGCAACCAAGTAGTCCTTTACTGCGGACGCGGCTATTCGAATAGATGATGTTAACCCTGTAGGGGTGTACTTCTTCATACACACTCTCACCACTTATCGTCGTTTACACGACATGTACTCGGCAACCTTCAAGCGGAAGCCCAACCAGGGTGTCGGCCACGGCCTACCTAAACACTCAAATCTCTAGTCCAGGTTTATCGCCTATCCAGGTTCCATCCGCAGGGAGTCCGACCGAGGTTTCCACATACGGCCCCGAACGATGTGAACAGGGTTCCCGAGACACCAAACGGGTGACTCGATACACCGTGCTACGGTGTATCTACTGCATCATAGCCCACCCCTAGGGTCAGCGCTACACACTGCCGCCAATACATAACCTACAAACACCAGAAACTAGTTGCAACTCCTGTACATAGTACTAGGGTGATTAAGAAGCCAACACATACATGGCTCAATCAACTCCTACACATGCTAGTGGGTTTCATCTAGTTACTGTGGCAATGACAGGTCATGCAGAGGATAAGGGTTCAACTACCGCAGCACACAGCAGTTTGAAACGTTGTTGTCTTAATGCAGTAAATGAGAGCAGAATTGAGAACATGGGATTGTATCAATATGATCAATGGGGCTGCTTGCCTGATGGAGTAGTAGTAGGGTACTGCCGTTCAGCTGGATACTCGGAAATATCCTCGGAGGCAGAACCTACCACGAATGACACCACAGAACACAATCATCACATGGCAATATGCAACAATATGATGCATGCTATGACATGGCAATATGAGGTGTCCTGCCTAATGCAATGTGAAACAAGTTGGTTTGGGTCCATTTGAATCAAAGATTCAAATGGAAGCTTATGTTCTTAACCCTTATAAGTGTATTAGCTTCTTTCACCTAAACAGCCAGGTTAAAGTGATTTGTCATGCATGAAACCATTACAGATGGAAATATTGAATTTTTCTGAGCAAATTTCATATATAAATATTTGCATTTGGAGTTACAGATTAAAAGTTATGAATTTTTGAAGTTTGTAATATTTTTTGGAATTTCGTATATAAGAATAATTCCAGTAATTGAGTTATTGCGTCAGCATTGCATCAGGGTGACGTCAGCAGGTCAAAGGCGGCAGCCCAGGTCAAACCTGACCGGTGGGCCCCGTCTGTCAGTGTATAAACTAACTAACAGAGTTAGTTAGTGTTTCGTTAGCACTAAACTAGGTTAGTTAGGGCCTGGGCCCACATGTGAGTGAGTCAACCTATTAACTAAGGTAATTAGCGTTAACTAATCTAATTCTAAATTAAACAGGGGCATGGCCCACATGTTAGTGACCCTAGGGGTCAAACTGGGTCAGCGGAGTCAAACTCGCCGGTGTTTAGCCGCCGGCGAGGCCAGACGCGGTGGGGCAGTGCGGGTTTTGCAATCCGACGACCAAATGGATGGCGGAGACCTCCTACGCGTAGCTGGGAGCAAGCCGCGTCGAGTGGTGGCAAAGGTTGGGCCCAGGGTCGCCGGAAACAACGCCGGCGACGAGCGTTGCGGCTACCGGAGTTCGGGCGAGGTCGAACTAGTCGCTAGGAGGCACAGCGAGGAGCGTGCGGGGGTGCTATGGGCTCCTGCGAGTGCGTTGAAGACGATGACGTGCTCGGTTGTGAGCCAACATGGCTGTGGCCACGACAGCGACGTGCGGTGGCGGCGGTGGGTGCGGCCGAGCTTGGTGCGGTTGCTGCGGTGCTCGAGAAGGTAAACAGAGAGGATGTGGAGGTGGCTGAGCTCACGGGGGTCACGTCGAGGCAGACGACGAGGTCGGGGACGACCTAGTGCTGCGGTGAAGGCGAAGGGGATCTCCGGTGGCTGGAGTTGTGGAAGACGGGGCCGGGGCGACTCTAGAGCGGGCGAGCGCTCGGGGCTCGGCCTGCTCGACGTAGTCGACGACGGCGGAGCTCGTGGACACGATGGCGCGACGCAAGGACGACGGAGGGCACGACTACGTCGATGGTGCGACGGCAGGGGCCTCGGCCATGGTGGGAGAGGGCGAGGGAGAGAGACAGGGGGAGAATGGGTGTGTCTGCAGGGTCGGGCCGACGACGTGGAGCTCGCCCAAGGTCCCACGGGCGCGAGCGGCAAGCAGGTGGCGCGGTGGTGAGCTCTCGCACGCCGGCGTCACCTCCCTGCCTACCTGGTGGGGACAAAGCAGCTGGCTGGCATGGGCCAGCACAGTGCTGGGTCGCCAGGTGGGCCGGCTGGTGGCTTTGCCAGGTTAGTTTCCTTTCTCTCTCCTTTTTCTGTTTTCTATTTATTCTGTTTTGTGTTTGGAAATAGTAATAATACTATTTCATTTAGGAAAACCCTGAAAATATTCAGAGGCACATTTGAAAATATTCTCAACAACCTAAAATTACTTTCAGGATTATTTGGGCATTTTAAAATATTTATAGGATTTAAATTGCCCAAATGCAATTAGTAATCAATTAATCCAATGACCTTATGATGTCCTAGAAAGGTGTGCACCATTTTTGTCAAAGGTTTTGACCCAAAAAAAAGGGTGGACTTTTTAGAAGGGTATTTCAGGTTCATTGAAAAAGTTTTTAGTAAACCCTAGTTGTTCCAGGGGGGGTGTTGGGGGTTCTGTCATCACCATTTCAGTTTTCTGGGAAAATAAACATGATGCAACACTCTAATGCATGAACTAGCTAGGGTGTGACACTTGTGCAGCCTTGAGCCTTTGCTTCTGTTTTTTCAGACTCCTCACTGTGGAAACAAGCCTTTGGTGGGCATTATGTTGCTCCTAGCGCCTGTCCGGTGTGATGTCGTCCGGACTGTTATCTTCGACGGGGTTGGGTTGTTCGGCTTGATTTTCTGTGTTGCCGTGGTCAGGCAATGGTTCACCCTGCTCTAAAGCTGGGTCTATATGATCATTTTTTCTGCCGAGGCGGGATTTGGAGCGGCGTTTACGCTGCCGCTTTGACTGCTTCTTGAGGGAACCAACCTTCGCTGCGTCCTTCCATTCCTCGTCGCTATTTTCTTTGGGTGTGTCCACCATGTATACGTCATGTGATGAAGTGGGCGTCTAGTGCCCTGTGGGCAGTGGTTCCTCTTCGCCTCCCGCATCGTCATCCATACCGTCGATGTCTTCGGAGTCAATCGAGCAAGTCGGTTAAGTCATCGACAGTGGCTACTAAGTGGGTGGTGGGTGGGCGGCGAATTTCTTCGTCATCCGCATCCCTATCCTGCCGGACGTAGTTCGGCCAGGACTCTCCTGACAAGGAGAGAGACCTTAATGAGTTCAGTATGTCGCCAAAGGGCGAGCGCTGAAAAATATCCGTGGAGGTAAACTCCATGATCGGCCCCCAATCGGATTCGACTAGAATGGGCGCAGGTGGTTCGGAGTCCGTGGCCGGAGAAGGATCCGGCAGTTTGGCAACACGGCTCTCGTGAAGGGTAAGGTCGATATTCGGCTCGATCGCCGCCGAGGATACGGCCTCCGTGGCGGTGTCTATCCACCCATCCATGGATGGCGCAACTGGCTCCGAATTGAGGGTCAGAGCGGCTGCCGATGCGATTTCTCGAACACTGTCCGATGGTAGAGCTAAATCGTACTCATCATGACCGTGTGGCGCACAAGGCAGGGGCTCGAATCTGTCGAAGATCAAGTCTCCACGGATATCGTCCATGTAGTTTAAGCTTCCAAACCTGACCTGGTGGCCAGGGGCGTAACTTTCCATCTGCTCCAGATGGCCAAGCGAGTTGGCCCGCAGTGCGAAGCCGCCGAACACAAAGATCTGTCTGGGGAGAAAAGTCTCGCCCTGGACTGCATCGCTCTCGATGATAGTAGGAGACATCAAGTCTAACGGCGACGACACAGAGGAACTCTCAATGAAAGCACCAATGTCGGTGTCAAAACCGGCAGATCTCGGGTAGGGGGTCCCGAACTGTGCGTCTAAGGCGGATGGTAACAGGAGGCAGGGGACACGATGTTTTACCTAGCTTCGGTCCCTCTTGATGGAGGTAAAACCCTACGTCCTGCTTGATTTATTCTTGATGATATGAGTATTACAAGAGTTGAGCTACCACGAGATCGGAGAGGCTAAACCCTATAAGCTATCCTATGGTATGATTGTATGTTGTCCTACGGACTAAAACCCTCCGGTTTATATAGACATCGGAGGGGGCTAGGTTTACACAAGGTCGGTTACAAAGGAGGAGATATCCATATCCGTACTGCCTAGCTTGCCTTCCACGCCAGGTGGAGTCCCATCCGGACACGAGACGAAGTCTTCAATCTTGTATCTTCATAGTCCAACAGTCCGACCAAAGGATATAGTCCGACTGTCCGGAGACCCCCTAATCCAGGACTCCCTCAGGGTTGTCACTCCCTTCACGGTCACGAACAAGAGTGGGATCTAATAGAGATAGGTATAAAAGATAAATAAAAGAGAAAACTAAAGTAAATATAAATAAATTGCAGCAAGGTATTTTTGGGTTTTTTGGTTTATAGATCTGAAAATATATGATGGAAAATAGACCCGGGGGCCATAGGCTTCACTAGAGGCCTCTCTTTTGAAAGAAAACCTACGGTGGGTAAATGAAAACATAAGTGCTCCCTGGGTGATTTTGGTAATTAATGTCAACATATCCCTTGTTGTTCTAATACTTTTACCTAGTGTATTCCAGATAAATTCAACAATGGCATGGCAAGGGCAAGAGGATGTGGAACCCCTTCAAAAGGATAATGAGAAAGATTGGCAAAATCTCAAGACTCTTCATTTCTATTTTAGTGATCCAAGATCACACTGAGTCCATAGGAAAGCCAATACTATTAAAAGGGGATGAGCTGTTGTTTAATGGTCTACTTGCTCAAAGTGCCTAGTGGTATTGCTCCAAAACCTTCAGCCACTTTCTCTTCCAAATATGTCCAAAACTCAAGGTCAAACTTGGCCCCACAGAAATGACCCATCCGTTGCCACCGAGTTCATTTGACCTAGAGGAATGCACTTTAGCTTCACGCTGTTTGGCCTCCTTCTAGAGAGGGTATTATCCACAAACTGGTACATGTTGGACGGACGGGCTACTCTTTCTGCTTCTTCCTGTTCCTCAGGGAGTTACCTTGTGTGGAGGAAACGGATGGTGCGCTGCGCCCATGCCGGAGCCTAGGGCTCGACGGTGAGGACTAAAGGCTCATCTTCGGCCATAGGGGCAGTTGTCTCTACGGTAAGGGCCTGAGGCCCTGCCGGAGGTGGTTGCCCCTGGGCAAGCTTGGGTACCCAACAACCTCCTTGCCGGCGTCTCTTGGGATCTTAGCGGGAAGGTACTTGCTGGGGTTTGTCTTCCTTGGCTTGTTCTGCTCGGCTCATGGCTCAACGGATGGCTGAATTTACTAAAGTACAAAGGTACCTAGTTCCACAGGCAACTTGAGGTCAGCGCGTTTCGACAGGTCGTCGGCAGTGTTGTCCTCCACTCGGGGAACATGCTTTGCCTGTAGGCCATCAAAATGTTTTTCCAACTTCCTCACTTCCTTCACGTAGGCTTCCATCAATGGGCTCTGGTAATCCTTGTTAACTTGCTTGACGACGAGCTGTGAATCACCTTTGACGATGAGCTTCTTGATTCCGAGGTCTGCCGCGAGCCTGAGACCGGCAAGCAATCCCTCGTACTCTGTCGTGTTATTCGTTGATTTTTCTAGGGGAAAGTGCATCTGGATCACGTACTTGAGGTGCTCTCCGGTGGGTGCGACAAGTAGCACACCGGCACCAGCACCTTGAAGTGAGAAAGCTCTACCAAAGTACATAAACCAATCGTTGTACGTCTCCTTGCCGGGAAGGGTGGTTTCCTGAACCTCTTCATCGGGCGTTGCTGTCCATTCCACTATGAATTCTGCCAAGGCTCGGATTTTGATTGTTGAGGTACTTTCAAACTTGAGGCCAAAGTTCGACAGCTCCAATGCCCACACCACAATCCTCCCTGTTGCATATGGGTTGTGCAAAATCCGTTGCAAAGGGAGGCAGGTGACGACGGTGATCTCATGTGCTTGGAAATAGTGACGAAGCTTTCTCGACGCCATGAGGAGGTCGAAAAGTAGCTTCTGCATGCCCATCTGCTCAGAGTATGCCTTGCCGGGATCGGGCCTTACCGGGGGTTCTGCCTTGCCGGCGTCAGGCCCTACCGAGGAGGGCCCCAGCCCGCCATCCGACGGCTCTGCTGCTACTGCTTTTTCTTTCTCAAGTTCCCTCCGCGCCACCAACGCAGCACTGACCACTTGATTCGTTAATGGCTCTTCTGGTTTAGGCGCGTCTAGTATTGGCGTGGAAGAGATGTACCTCTTCAAATCTTGCAGCGCTGCCTTTTTCAAAACTTTGAAAAAGGGGAGGGCGCACTCAGTAGATTTGGATATGAACCTACTCGGGGCAGCAATGCAGCCGGCGAGCCTACGGACGTCTTTGACCCGTTTTGGCACCTCAATCTGCTCGATTCCCTTGATCTTGTCGGGATTTGCTTTGATTCCATGTTGAGACACAAAGAACCCAAGAAGTTTGCTGGAGGGGACACCATACACACACTTCTCTGGGTTCACCTTGAGGTTGATTTTGCGCAGATTTGCAAATGTTTCTTCTAAATCTTGCACGAGTGTGGCCCTGTCCATGGTTTTGACCACTATGCCATCCATATAAGCTTCCATATTTCTATGTAGCTGGGGCTCAAAACCAGTCTGGACTGCTCGGGCAAACATTGAAACAACTCTCTTTAACCCAAAAAGCATTCGTACAAAACAGTACATACAACATGGGGTGATGACCACAGTTTTCTCTTCGTCTTCCTTCATCATGAAGATCTGGGGGTATCCTGAATAGGCGTCGAGGAATGACAGCAGGTCACAGCCGGCAGTGGAGTCCACAATCTTGTCGATGCGTGACAAAGGGAAAGGATCCTTTGGACAGGCTTTATTGACATATGTGTAGTCAATACACAGCCTCCATTTCCCATTTGCCTTACGCACCACTATCGGTGGGAAACGACACCTATGGGATCACAAGAATCCCTACTACAGTTGCCGGGGCGCGGGGTCGTTAGAAAAGCTAGATTAACAGTCAGCAAAAGGACCGTTTACCCATGTTCGGGCCGCGAGGATGCGTAAAACCCTAGTCCTGCTTTGGTGGATGTATTGAGTGTTCTTGGGCTCTCGAACTAGCTATGGTGGTTGTGTAGTTCAAAAGAGCCGAATCCCTCTCTAGTACGCCATAGGCCTCCTTTTATAGTCGAAAGGGGCTGCCACAGTGGCACACATGAGGTGGAAAGGCCTATAGTACTGCGATCTTATCGCCTGTATTATAGGACAAGATGCATTTAATGCATCGCTTAGGTGTCCCTTAGCTTTATCGGGGACGGGAACGAGGCACGTCCCGTCCGTTGGCGCTCCTCCTCGCTTCGGCACGCGCCCAGGTTAGCGACGCATGCAGTGCCATGTAGAAAGGAAGGCAGCTGAGGTGGTGCGGTGGTAGGGCCTTCATGAAGATCCGCATGCCACCACACAGGTGCCTGTTGATTTGGCCTGGAAGTCGCATGTTGCCACGCAGGTGCCTGCCCAACTGGTTGGGCTGGCAGCTGCATGCGAACGGCGGTGGTAGTCTTGGCTGGTACGGGTCTAGAAGTGGCCCTACCGTCATCCCCGGCAAGGGTCTTGCCGGGGGCCTTGCTATCATCCCCGGCAAGACCCTTGCCGGGGGCCTTGTGGATTTCCTCGGCTAGGATCCCGCCGAGGGTCTCCGTCTTCTGGTCCTCATCTGATCTTGAGTATTCTCTGTCTTCACAAAGGTCTGCATGTCACCATGGAGGTGCCTCCCAAGCCCTGGCCCAATGTGGTTGATGGTGTTGGAGACTCTGGGCTCAAGGGTGGCGCGCTCCGCTGGTGTTTGGGTGAGCTGCCCCGGCAAGGGTCTTGTCGGGGCCACCGAGGCTGCCCCGGCAAGGATCTTGCCGGGGTAACCTGCTTCGTCCCTCTGCTCTTTGTGCTCTCGGCCTTGGCGTTGTCTTGTTTGCCTTGGTGCTTCAACTTCTCTCTGGCTTCCCTCCTCTTCCCTGCTAAGTGTGGCCACGGCGCGTCGCTCTGACCGTCCGCGCACAAGTAAAGGGGTCAAAAGGAGAGCCCCTATTTTTGTACACCGACAGGAGCCCCCGGGCCTAGGGCATACATAAGCGCGACGCGTTGTTGGGCTAGGCCCAGAACAGTGCGCGGGCAGGTGGGGAGGATTTTACCGCAGTAACTTCTCGTCTGCTGCGCTTCCCCACGACCCTCGTTGAACGCGTGACATGGAGGGTCGTGCATGATGTGGGGGTCATGCGTGGGGCGGTTTCTGCACGCATGCGTCACATCATGGTTAATGTGAGAGGAGGCGGCTCGCGCCTTCCCCATAAAAGGAGGGAGGCGTAGAGGCACGACCAATTTACTTGGATGGACTCGGGTGGTGATCTTCAAGGCACCCGCGCACCATGACCACGGGGTGGGGAGCAGCCGCTTTTCCCGTCGCTTTAATGCTGCTCGCTCGCCATGTGTCCCTCATGCAGGTGGCAGGAGGTGGAGGTGGGAAACCGGGCTGTCGCTGATTGGGGCAGCGGGCTGGTCATGATTCCCTGCGCCCCCAATGACCGGATTAGTCGAGTGGGGCGGCCGATCCCTAGCTCTGCCCCTTTATAAGGAGGGGAGAGGGGCGGCATTCCACACTCTTCCATCCTCCATCTCCTTCCACCTTCGCTTCTTTCTTCCAACCGCCATGGTGATAGGAGGTGTTGGCCCTTCGACGGTGGCGGCGAGGGTTGTTGCTCGTCAGCGCATTCCTCCTCCCCAAGAGCTCGTGGCGGCAGAGCCGGCCACGAGAGGAAGGGGGATGGGGCGAGGCCGAGGTCGTCGTGGCGGTCGGGGCAGAGGAGGACGGGGCGGCGCATCGGCCTCACCTCCGCCAGCGACGCCTCGCCCGATGGAGCGCCACGTCGGGGGCTAGCCCCGTGAGTTCATCATCAGGCTGCGTTGGCCACCACATCGCCGCCTCCGTCTCCCTATTGCATTCGCTCGGGAGATGGAGCTCGATCCACCCCAGACACTATGATTGCACATGAAGGGCTGCGGGGGCGGTGGCACGCGGGTCGATGTACACTTCCCCGCTCCTCACGTCATGTACCTCCGTCGCGGATGGAAGACGTTCACTCGCATCCACAGCTTGACGGCGAGGCTCTCCATCAAGGTCTTTGAAGATTCCGGAACTCGCCTGAAGTGCTGCATGGAGAGCTCCTCCGATGATGAAGATTCCTCTTCAAGCGGGAGCGACAGCGACGACGAGAGCGTCGCGCGGGGTCACGTCGACCTCGTCTTCGACTGACCGCGTCGCCCCGCCCCATGTCGTGCGGCCTGCCAAGGGCCTTCCCCATCAAGGTCTCCATCAGGGCGCTCCCTGTCGTCTCCTTGGGCGGCTGGCATAGGAGGGCCGGAGGAGGCGAACAAGGCGGGTGGCGGCCATCAAGTCGGAGTACGCGGGTACTGACGCCTTGGCCGCGTATTGCCGGCCCGCTACCTCATCTTCCAGCTCCTTCCCGGCACCAAGATGTTCTCCTGGTGCCTTCTACTCCTCGCACCTTGCCTAGGCATTCTTTTTGCCCTCCTGCTGTCTTGCTACACCTTCTGAGGAGAGGGACAAGAAAGGGATTACGAGCACCTTATCTCTCTTTTTTGTAAGCCTGCGGGCACTTGTTAATTTTAAGACTTGTAATCCCCTTGCTCATGTTTTTGATTCCGTATAAACAATACCTGTATGGGATGTTTTTAATGAAAAGGGTGCTTGTCGGGTTCTTTGTGTCGGTGTTCTGGGAACGGGGTCCCTAGACTTGCCTGCCTGCGGCCTGCGGCGTGGCTCAAGTAGGGGCCCAGCGCGGCCCATCTTCATCAGCTCAAGCTCAAGACCCTCGTGAGGGGCCAAGCCTCACGGGGCGGACGACAGAAAGCTTCCTTAGAGGTAGCCTCATCAGGCAGGCTCGCGAGGAGGCGGAGAGATCAAGGCAGGGATCCCTCGCGAGGAGCTCGTGACGCAAGCCATGACGATCAAGACCAGGCGGGCACCGGCCTATGCAGTGTCCTTGTTTCCCCTTTGGTGTAAATGGGGCAAGCACATGCCGAGGCATCGGGCAAAGGTTGCCATTCCGGTGCAACAAGACCAAGACCAGCAGAGCGGCAGGATGGAGGTCACTGTGGAGCCCAAGACGGCGTCATCACCAGTACTTTTGGCAGCCGAAGACCACCTTTGGTCAGGATAACTTGTACTAGATGTTCCCCTTCAAAATGGCCAATTGTTGGCGCCCTTCCCACTCATTATTTGGGGAGAGGCCCAGGGCCCCTATAAAGAGAGCTAGCCACCAAAGAGAGGGGAAGGGGGAGAGACATCTAGAGATCTGATAGAGCACTAGCAGAGAGAGAGAGAGGCGACTGAACTCACCCAAGCAGTTCATCGCACCAGCACAAGAACACCTCTCGCGAGGCTGTTCTTCCCTTGTACTGTTCATCATCAGCCCCTGAGGCAATCCACCACACCACACACTAGAGTAGGGTATTACACCGCAACGGTGGCCCGAACCAGTATAAACCTCGTGTCCCTTGTGTTGTTCGTTGTTTTTAGCTTAGATCACGCGAGGAGATTGGACGTAGATCGGTAGGGAAGAGATCTCCGTGTGCACCCCAGTGTTCGAACCTCAAGGGTCTGCCGTAATCCGACATTTGGCGCGCCAGGTAGGGGTGCGCCGGAATCTTTCTTCCATTGTTCGCGTGTGATCTTTCGTCGTGTCCATGGCTGACGCTCGTCGGGCTCGTGCCGAGCGCCGAGCTGCTCTCGCCACCCGCGTCGCCCAGACGATGCCCGTTGGCGGACGTCCTCGTCGTTCCTCGTCGCCTGCCGCCAACGACACCACCGGCCCGGCGGGGAACGAGCAGCAGCCCTTGTCCCAGTATCCTTCGGTATGGCGGGAGGGCTGCTCCGCCACACGGTTGCTGACTCCAGCCGTTTTGTCGTCCCTCGCCCGTCGCGCCCCCACAGACGCGCACGCCGCACTGCTCCTGGCAAGAGAGCTCTTGCACTACCGCCCCGTCGATGACCTCTATGAGGACTGGCTCGCCCGCATCACCGAGCTCGTCAGCGCTGCAGGGGGCTCCCCCTTGCCATCCCTCTCGCTGCCTCGCCCACCATTCCGCGCAGGAGGTGAGGATCAGGAGGTGCCTCCACCACCTCCTCCCCAAGGAGGCGCCCTGGCTCCAAGGCGCACACATCCAGGGCGAGACCCTCCGCGTCCGGCGCCTGCGCAGCACGAAAGGAGCTGCCAAGAGATCCCTCGTCCCTAAGAAGGTGCTCGCGCACTCCCAGCGCCGGCGCGCCAAGATCGCGTCCCTGCACCTCCACGCCAAGCCCCCGCGCTGCTCCAAGCGGCGGTGCGCGGTAATCCCCAGGAACAAGCCCAACACCAGCCAAAGGCGCCAGTGGCCATGGCAGGCTGCCGTGCCCTCACCCCCGAGCTATGCGGCATCGCATGGCCAGGCAAGTTCAAGCCTGACCTGCCCCCTCGCTACGATGGCACGGCGGACCCCGTGGAGTTCCTACAGCTCTACGAGCTATGCATAGAAGCCGCCAACGGAGACGAAAGGGTCATGGCGAACTGGTTTCCCATGGCGCTTCAAGACGGGGCCCACACCTGGCTCCTGAACCTGGCTCCTGGCACGATCTCCTCCTGGGATGAGATGCGCACTCACTTTATCGCCAACTTCCAGGGCACTCGCGACCGGCCCTCGGCCGTGAGTGATCTGCGCCGCATCAAGCAGTAGCAAGGGGAAACCCTGCAGAAATACATCTAGCGCTTCAACAACGCTCGCCTCAAGATCCCCAAGGTGACTGAAGAAGCCATCATGTCGGCCTTCTCTGATGGTGTACACGACATCAAGATGAAGGAGGAGCTGGCAATCCATGAAGACCTATGCACATCCCTGGAGCTGTTCAACTTGGCGACCAAGTGCGCCAGGGCTGAGGAAGGGCGCCGACCCAGAAGAGAAGAAGCCCAAGGCCAAGGACGTGAAGTGCAAGGGGGCTGCCGTGCTAGCAGCGTAACCAGACACCAAGCGAGGCAGGGATCAGCCTGAGTCATCCAAGGGTAGCCGGTACTGCGTGTACCACGACCTCCACACCCACAACACTAACGAATGTCAAGAGCTCAGGGCCGTGAGAGATGGACGTGTCGGCCGACGCCCCGAGCGCAATGACAGGGGCTATGGCCGAGGAGGAGGAAGAGGTGGTGGACGATGGGAAGACCGTGGCCCTCACCAAGGGTGGCGTGACCAACCTCGTGGGGATCGCTCGCAGGACCAGCCTCGCGAGGGAGGCTGGAGAGATCAGCCTCGCCAGGATTGCCCGCACGGCAACGCAGGCCTTCCTCCTCTGCCACCGCCGCCAAGGAGGAACGACGGCCAGCATCAAGACGAGGAGGCTAGGGGCTTCTAGGAGCCGCGCGCAATCGCTTGCATCTTGGGTGGAGCATAGGCCCCAGCCTCACAGCGCATCTTCAAGCAGTTTGCTCGCGAGGTGAATGCAGTCCTGCCCAAGCTTGAGGCCACGCGCCCTCTCAGGTGGTCTACGTGCGCTATCACATTCAGCCCAGCGGATCAGCTCAAGTGCGCGGCAACGGCTGGAGTCCTCCCGATGCTTTGCTCCCTAGTCATCAGCAACGTGCAGGTCACCAGGACCCTCATTGACGGCGGAGCAAGACTCAATGTCCTGTCCGTCGAGACGTTCGACAATCTTCAAGTGCCGTATGATCAGCTTCAGCCGACCAAGCCCTTCTCAGGAGTCACTGACGGTTCCACTGTTCCAATAGGGCAGGTTCGCCTTCCAGTCACCTTCGGGCAGCGCAACAACTACCGCACCGAGCTCATCGACTTCGACGTCGCCCACATCCGTCTACCATACAACGCCATCCTCGGGTACCCAGCCCTGGCCAAGTTCATGGCAGTGACTCACCATGGATACAATGTCCTCAAGATGCCAGGAAGCGGTGGAGTCATCACCGTACCCTGTGAAGAAAGGAACGCAGTGTGTTGACTTGAGCGCGCGTTCCAAGCCGCAACAATTGAAGACCCAGACCACAGGAACGGAAGACTTCCCGAGGTGACCCTTAAGAAGAAGAAGGTTTCGCCTGGCGCAAGCCATAAGGTGGCAGTCGCCTCCGGAGGTGTTGCATTAGGATCTGCACCCAACCAGGGAGCGCCACCCTCTCTCATAGGAAGGCGCGCCCTGCGCCCTCCTCAGGCAGGGCTCAGGGGCTCTTTCTTGGAGAGCCACCGACTTTGCCAAGGTCGCGAGGGAGGCGCTCGGGCACCACTTGGAGGGGAGCTTCCAGGCACGTTTCCCTCAGGAAGGTACAAGGCAAGGAAGACCAAACCCATAGGAGTTCATCGCAAGGAACACCCAGGAGCTACAGGAGTCGAGAGTCATGTGCGGCAGCCGCCGCTTGCCCACCGTGGCCCCACATCTAGGCGAGGATGGTGGGCTGCGCGTCTGCATCGACGTCCCAGGGCTCAACCGAGCCGCGTCTCAGGAGCGCCTCTGGCCTTCGCGTGTGGGGCGTTGCGAGGGTCCACCCCACAGCTACGTTCGCATGCCTTTCGGCCTGCCGAACACGGTCGCCGCTCATCAGCACCTGCTGAGGAGCATTCTGGAGGCCCAGGAGGTCAGGCATTGTGCGGTCCTGGCGGAGATGGAGATGGCCCTCGGAGACCCACCTGCACCCCCGGAGCATCTCGAGGCTCCTGGGCCTGGGGGCTCGGGAGGATCGACGTCTTCATCGCGCATCGCCTGCTTCTTCAACATCACTTCATCTTCAACGGGACCAGGTGACATCTTTCTAAGTTCCGTTTTTAGCTGGGAGCGCCCACAGGGCCGCATCATTCCCAGGTCGCATGGGTTCGTCCCTGCGTCATGTATCCGTTTTGCTTATGCTCTTTACTTACCTTGTTGGGGGCGCCCCTCGGGCTGCATCATCCCCGAGCTGCTCGGGCCTGGCCCAACGTTGTTTGCTTTTCTCGCGTCTATTTAAAATGAATTTCCTCTTGCGTGCTTAACATACCCGACCTAATCGCCTACTTGATTGACGCCTACCTATGGAGCCGCTTGCTCTGGCATGGCATTTGTGCACGGGTCCATCCCTACAACACCGATAAACCTGAGTGGTCGAGCTCTAGCCGCGACAGCCTCGCAAGGCGCCACCTCACCAGGCCCTCAGTGCCCCAATCACTTCCCCGGAGCGACCAAAGGTTGGCTGGCAACCGTAACGACATTTCTTGTTTCTCTTCATGATTGGTGTGCAGGACCTACTCCAGGAGCAATGCTGGGGACGTCGCGAGCTATCTCTCCCTCTCTCCGGCACGGACCGCTTGCACGTTAAAAGGGGGGCGCCTTAGCATCGCGACTCATGGGCTCCTACTGGCTCTCCAGCCCTCACCCCCTGGCCTTGACCCACGGCATCACGACCTGTCATACCAGCGGCGGCTGAGCTCGCTCGAGGGCCGGGACCTGAGGATGTAGAGCATTAAGGAAAGTGCGGGGGAGTGGGAAGAAGCTCGCGAGGACCTAACCTAGCAGTGCCTCAGTTGCCACCACTTGGGCGGGCGCTTCATCGAGGAACTACACCAGACTCAAGAGATAAGTCACGCCCTTACAGGAGTTGGATCAACACAGCGCCAAACCCTCGCCCAGTGCGGCTCTATCATGGCGACTTTGCCTTCCTTTCTCGCCCAGCGAGGGCTGCTTGAGAGCTAAAGGGGACCTCCCGAGCATCGCGACTCGGGGGCTCTTACCGGACCTCAGGCCGCTCACCTCCTGGCCTTGACCACGGCATCGCGACCTAGCATACCAGCGACGGCTGAAGCCTGCCTGGGGACTGGGACCTATCGGCGTAGAGCACCAAGTCCTCGTGAGGATAGAAAGGGGGAGCCGAGCCGGGATAGAACAAGCACCTCGCATTGATTCATATTAAGATATAATGTTCACAAAAGACATGGCAGGCGCCTTACATACCCCCACGGGGTGTTGCTTCGATTCCTCGCAAGGAACAAAAGTACTGATCCTAATGAACGCTAATCGCCCGCACCTCTGCAAGGGACGCCATCATCAACAATGGGCTGCCCAACGCCGGCGCCAACCCCATCCAGATCAGTGGCGTCGGCGGCTGGACGCAGCTGCCCCGCCCCGAGCACGACGCGAGCTCGGGGGCTCGTAGCTGTCGTCGCTCGTCTCCGGAGTCGCGAGGAGCTCGGGGGAGCTGCTGGATTCCCCAGCTCCTCCGCTGCTGCCTAAGGAGCTTCTGGAGGGCCGATGGGCGGGCCAGGTCCTCGCCGGTTCGTTGCCCCTGCCGCTCTCCCTAGGGCAGCACTCCAGCCGGCGTCCTTCAGCATCGAAGACCTTGAAGAACATCAGGGAGGCGCTGTCGTATTCAAGATGAATTACGAGGGCACCTACCATCTGGCAGACCCAAGCGATCTCACCCCAGCCCCGGGTCATGAAGACCTTGCCCGGAGCGATGACCGCGACCTCCGCTCCGGTCGCAAGGGTACTGCAGTCAGCGTGCTACAGCCAGATCTCCAGAGCCCCGCTCGGCGGCATCTTGAAGGCGAAGGAGGGAGGAAGGCGAATCCAAGAGCTTGGAGGCATGGCGACGTGGAGCACGAGCTCGCGAGAGGAGCGCTTAGCGTGGACTCCAGGAGGAATGATGTGCACCACCGTGACTCACAGGCGTCGATGGTGGCACCGTCGATGTCGATCGACGCCTTCTCCCCCAGGACCCACGACGCGGGCATACAAGGGTAGCGGATACCCAGGCGGCTTCCGCTCATTCCAGGGCCTCAATACCTCCTGCTGAGCACCCTCATCTCGGTGGCAGAGGACCAGTCGCTTCTTCGGCGGAAGTGGGTCAGGACCCTCTCGGGGGGCTTTCCCTTCTCTTCTGCAGAAAACTGGCGGATTGGTGCCATTGGTGATAGAGGCGAGGGTCCCGATCTTTCGATGAGATGATAACTATCGATTTGGTGGAGACGACTTTGATGATCCGACTACAAACGTGCACGACGTTGCGCCTTAGCAATCGCTAAACCAATCTCCCAAGGTTACTGACGATGCTGGAAGCATGATCAGCCTGACCATGAAGGTCTATTCCTGCACTTAATCGAAGAACAAGCAAGAATATGATAATGCAATCTGAATATTACGAATATATATGAAGTATTGATAATGGTGGGGATCCGTAAGTGGTCTTGGTCTGGTCGTTGGACACAAACGAAGTACACGAAGTTGCAATGGCTAACTTTTAACTAAACAAATCCCAAGGAAAAAACTACTAGATGGATCTACTTATATAGGAGCAAGGGGTGGCGGCCAAAGAGGTGGAAGGACGTCCCAAGGCAGCCTAAAACTAACCCTAAGTCGTACAAGGCTCATGGGCCCAAGTGGAGGTGGTGCAACATCTTTGGACTTGTTGTTTGACTCGGATTCTGCTGCAGCGTCAGATTGTTTCATCGATATCTCAACGCTCCGGACGAATTTGAAGGTGATTCCAAATGGGTTGGAAAGATCACAAAATATACTTTCCAACAAAAAAAAAGAATCACCCAATTTGGAGTCCGTATGAAAAAGTTGTTGACGTTTTGAGTCAGGTATGTCTGTGCAGTCCGAATCTGAATCCAGAACATAAGAGACTTGGACTCTATCTTCACTTGGCCCAAACGTGACGTGAGAGGACTTTTTGAACAGAACATAAACTTCTCATTTTCCCTTATCTTCATAATTGGATTGTACAAATGTCCCATACACCTGCAATTAGACAAAACACAAAAGTGTGTGAAGTATTTTTGTTCTGGATAACATAAATAGATTATTGAATAGTTTGCACTAGAAATCACCTGACAAATATGCATGTATGCAATATTTTTAGTCGTATGCAAGGTAGTCATGTCCTCATCATGCTCCCCTTTTTGAAAACAAAGTCGTCCTCGGCGTTACTTAATCTGAAATGTGGCTAACAAAAGAGACAAGGTGTACATGTTGTATATGTATATGTCATCCATTTTAACTTCCCTTGATTTTTGCACATATGACACATGTATACATGAGTAACTTTCATAGTTCATAAAATCTAAAGCCAAAAAATTATCACAAGAAGTAGAAGGCATGAAAATATTGCAACTCAGTTTGCACATATAAGTGAAGCTCTTATTCATTTCAAAAGATTGGCAATGTTCATCATTAAACCATCCCAACTTTGGTGAATAAACCTTACTTGCATCAAATTTACATGCTACAACATGCTTAACTAAGAAAACATGCAATAAGTCATTGGACACAGAATCATCACCAAGATTGGAGGTCATATCAAAATGATTAAACATTGGTTCTTTTGCATCAAAAGTTAATTCAATGGGTGCACTCAAAATTGTTGATATTTTAGTTGTTTGATCACATGACGCATTCATGAAAGTAACAAGATTCTCTAAAATAGGTGGTGTGCTCAAATCAACAGGTAACTCAATACATGACACATTCAAATTAACTAGGCATGCATCATTCTCATGTGAAGTTATATCATCAATACCTTTATTGTTACCTTGTCGCAGAGATGTAGCTGATGTAGGTACGGACGTTGACAATGTACCATACCCTTGAGATGCTTCTGCGCTCATAATCCGAGGTGCAACAGTGGAGGAACCAACCAGCGGTGGTGAGCATGAACTGGAATAGTAGTTATTGTAGTCACCTAATGCATCCTCCTGTATCTGTCTCTCAAAGGTACAAGCACAGACATACATACCATTAATGCAACAAGGAATATACTGAAATCTTGCCTGAATATCATGGTTCAAACCACCAAAGAATCTATTCATTGTATCATTCTCAGATTCTTCTATGTCACAATGATGCATATAAGATTTGAACTCTTGGTAGTAAGCATGAACAGTGTTATTTCCTTGTTTAAATTGTTCAAATTTGCGAAGCAATTCACGATGATAGTAAGGAGGGAAAAATTGTTGTCTCATTATAGCTTTCAAAACTTTCCAAGTTGTGGGTTGGTTATCAATGTTTTTCTTACAATGTACACTCCACCAAACAGAAGCAAAACCAGTAAATGCTCTAGTGGTAGCTCGTACTCTCTCAAGTTCCGAAAAATCATGGTGAGTAAAAACTTGTTCTAGTTCAAGCTCCCAAGCTAGATAAATAGCACGATTAAATCTACCCTCAAATGATGGTAAAGAGATAACCTGACCATGTGCATGTGTGTGTTGTCCCACATCTCGTGACGGTGAAGATGTGTCCGTCGTCCAAGAACTTCTATCTCCGGAATCTGTCATGATTAGTAGAAACAAGAAACAAAATTCGAGAATAATGTTCCTATAAACTACTAGGATGTGGTTGTAAAGTGCTCACGGTAAAGCAAATACCAATATATTACAAGTTCTTACCATGCGGCAGGTGGTGACAGGCAACCAGCGGTGTCAAATAACTCCGAAGATTGTGTAAAGCGATTGCCAGGGGAACATACGTATACACGGTGTAGAAATATGTGGAGCTGGGTTGCCTATATTTGGTAGCAAAAGATTAGTAATAATCAATTCAAAGTTGCAATGTTGAATAAACGCTCAACGACGGTACTGTGCTGGTCCTGGGCTAGACCTGATTAGAGACGCGAGCCTAGAACACTAATGAGGTCACGGCGTAGCACAACTAGCATCAATAAAGGATATGAAGTAGCTTTCGACAGCAAGATATAAGTGAAGATCACAATATCAATAAAGAAAATGATATGAAACAACAGCCAAGAAGGATATATCAACAACTTTCTCTCCAACTTTCCTCTGGAAAAGTTTGTGCCAATTTTTTTGATAATTTTTCAAGAATGGTATTGACTCAATATTTCAAACACAAAAGGAATCACTCAATTCTGAGTTGATATGAGGAGTCAAAAAAATTCTAAAACTAGCCGGAAAAACTGGAATAAGTTGTGTTCGTGAACTTCGGAGGGCAAAAAGACCTATTTAGAAGCCGATTTTGAGGTGTCAAATATTGAACATGCTTCTGCAACTACTTAGAAGCGGCTCCTCACTAGCTTTCATTTGAGTACTCGCGGAGGCAAAACGGACTTCGTATGAGGAAGTTATGTCTGTTTTACTAAACAGTGCACAAAACAGATTCCAATCCGAATTCAACTACAAGATTGAGTCTAGAAAGATCCGAAATTTTTTTCTTCTCTCTTTTTTTCCTCACACTTTTTTTATTTTTCTTTCTCTCTTTTTTTCTCTAATTTTTTTCTCTAACTTTTTTTTTGCTTTTTTCTCTCCCTCTTTCCAAAACAAACTAGATAAGATGCAGATTGGATCTAGCGAAGATGTGAACGGCCTCAACTATGATTGTGACAATGAACGATGGGTAGCACGTGGTGGAAATTGATGGATGGGTGGTGGACAGCGGAAGGGATAATGATGCAGCGGCGGCGTGACTAATGTGAACAGAACTCGAAACTCTAAACGAACTAGACACTAAGACCAGCAACTCGACACGACGATGCAACCGATAATTCAACTATGCAAGGAACGAAAAGAAAATTGCAAAGTCTCAAACTGGCTTCGACAAATGATGAATAGATCTAACTTTATTTGTGGCTTTTTCTTGGACAAAAGGTGGGAAAATAAATCTAATCTAGGAAAACTGGAATTTCTGACAGAGCAACCTGAAAACTGATACCACTTGATAGAGGCGAGGGTCCCGATCTTTCGATGAGATGATAACTATCGATTTGGTGGAGACGACTTTGACGATCCGACTACAAACGTGCACGACGTTGCGCCTTAGCAATCGCTAAGCAATCTCCCGAGGTTACTAACGATGCTGGAAGCATGATCAGCCTGACCACGAAGGTCTATTCCTGCACGCAATCGAAGAACAAGCAAGAATATGATAATGCAATCTAAATATTGCGAATATATATGAAGTATTGATAATGGTGGGGATCCGTAAGTGGTCTTGGTCTGGTCGTTGGACACAAACGAAGTACACGAAGTTGCAATGGCTAACTTTTAACTAAACAAATCCCAAGGAAAAAGCTACTAGATGGATCTACTTATATAGGAGCAAGGGGTGGTGGCCAAGGAGGTGGAAGGATGTCCCAAGGCAGCCTCAAACTAACCCTAGGTCGTACAAGGCTCATGGGCCCAAGTGGAGGTGGTGCAACACCTTTGGACTTGTTGTTTGACTCGGATTCTGCTGCAGCATTAGATTGTTTCATCGATATCTCAACGCTCCGGAGGAATTTGAAGGTGATTCCAAATGGGTTGGAAAGATCACGAAATCTACTTTCCAACAAAAGAAGAATCACCCAATTCGGAGTCCGTATGAAAAATTTGTTAACGTTTTGAGTCAGATATGTCTGTGTAGTCCAAATCTGAATCCAGAACGTAAGAGACTTGGACTCTATCTTCTCTTGGCCCAAAAGTGACGTGAGAGGACTTTTTGAATAGAACATAAACTTCTCATTTTCCCTTATCTTCATATGTGGATTGTACAAATGTCCCATACACCTGCAATTAGACAAAACACAAAAGTGTGTGAAGTATTTTTGTTCTGGATAACATAAATAGATTATTGAATAGTTTGCACTAGAAATCACCTGACAAAAATGCATGTATGTAATATTTTTGGTCGTATCCAAGGTAGTCATATCCTCATCAATTGGCGTAAGGAGAAGTAAGAATGAGGAAGAAGAAGGAAAGGAGCAGCAGGAAGGGATGGACTGAAGGGGGTCATGCAGCCCCGTACTTATAGCTGGAGGAGGCGAACCGCCGAGCACCACGATCGCAGGTAATCATGACCGGTCTCTCTGCATGCAGGGACTCGTCAAGTCGTGCGGCCGCCGAGGCATCGTGCGGAAGCGCAGACGCCCGCGACTAATCAATCGCCATGCGACGCCCAAGGCCGTAGGCTATTGGGGCCCGCGGCGCTTCGCACTTGCCTCTTCGCTTCCCTGCTAGGCCAAGCCCGGGCGCGCCTTGGGCCCGGGGGCTACTGTCGGTGTTCTGGGAATGGGAGTCCCCAGACTTGCCTGCCTGCGGCCTGCGGCGTGGCTCAAGTGGGGGCCCAGCGCGGCCCATCTTCATCAGCTCAAGCTCAAGACCCTCGTGAGGTGCCAAGCCTCGCGGGGCGGACGACAAAAAGCTTCCTCGGAGGCAGCCTCATTAGGCAGGCTCGCGAGGAGGCGAAGAGATCAAGGCAGGGATACCTCGCGAGGAGCCCGTGACGCAAGCCATGACGATCGAGACCAGGCGGGCTCCAGGCGGGCGCCGGCCAGCGCAGTGTCCTTGTTTCCCCTTTGGTGGAAATGGGGCAAGCACAGGCCGAGGCATCGGGCAAAGGTTGCCATTCCGGTGCAACGAGACCAAGACCAGCAGAGCGGCAGGACGGAGGTCACCGTGGAGCCCAAGACGGCGTCATCACCAGTACTTTTGGCACCCGAAGACCACCTTTGGTCAGGATAACTTGTACTAGATGTTCCCCTTCAAAATGGCCAATTGTTGGCGCCCTTCCCGCTCATTATTTGGGGAGAGGCCCAGGGCCCCTATAAAGAGAGATAGCCACCAAAGAGAGGGGAAGGGGGAAAGACATCTAGAGATCTGATAGAGCCCTAGCAGACAGAGAGAGAGAGGCGGCTTAACTCACTCAAGCAGTTCATCGCACCAGCTCAAGAACAGCTCTCGCGAGGCTGTTCTTCCCTTGTACTGTTCATCATCAGCCCCTGAGGCAATCCACCACACCACACACTAGAGTAGGGTATTACACCACAACTGTGGCCCGAACCAGTATAAACCTGGTGTCCCTTGTGTTGTTCGTTGTTTTCAGCTTAGATCACGCGAGGAGATTGGACGTAGATCGGTAGGGGAGAGATCTCCGCGCGCACCCTAGTGTTCGAACCTCAAGGGTCTGCCGGAACCCGAAATCCGACACTTTGCGCATGAGCGAGGCCCATGCCAAGGATGAATCCTTGTTATTTTTAAGGTAAACATTGTCGCCCGGCAACAGGCCTTGCTGTTTCCCTACTTTAGTCGACCATTCTCACGCTCTTGGCGGAGGCAGGGGCAAAGTAGGGTTAGGCCCCTCGTTCATCTCCTTGCCACCACGACTACTACCAAATTATGACCCAAGAGGTATCTCTCGGGTACAGAAAAGGGTGAGCACATTGTTTTCAAGACCACAAATGAGGTTTCACATATCCCGGTTCTATACGGAAACACACAACAGGGGGATAAAAGACTTATCTGAATCCGCAGCCCCCGGCAACCCTGGGCTTGCCGTGGTTGGACCCTCGTATCTTCAGCTCCTGCAGCCTTGCCTTGCCGGGGTCGGAGTGCCGGTTCGTTCTCCTTTTCCCAAGCGGCTCAGCAGAAGTGCCCTGTGAACGAAAGATAACAGAAAGACGCACACTCGACCTCTAGGCCAGGGGTTAGTCGCCACTAAGCACTACCAACCCTAACCGAGGGAGAGACTTAACCTAGCATGCATGCTATAACTTAGGGCGCCAGCGCTTCATTTATTTATGCTCAGGGTCTGCGCCTGGCTCTATACAGAGGGTTATATTCCTTGCCGGCAAGGCTTGTACAAAAGGTGGCTTGCCAGCACCCGGCAATCCGCGCCTTATGGGTAAAACTTGCGAAGATGCTCGTTGTTTCAGGAGTTGCTCACTGGGATTGCCTCTTCGGTCTCCAGGCGGACTACGCTGGGCCTGGTGACTCGTATTACCTGATAAGGGCCTTCCCACTTCGGCATCAACTTGTTGGAATTCTTGGCCGACTGAACGCGCCGAAGAACAAGGTCGGCTTCCTCAAAGCTTCGGGCATGAACCTTGCGGATATGGTAGTGGCGCAAGGCTTACTAGTAGCGTGCTGCTCTCACAGCTGCCCGAAGACGATCTTCCTCAAGGAGCATCGCATCGTCTTGCCGCAACTGCTCTTGCTCAAGCTCGTCATAAGCGAGCACTCGAGGTGACCCGTATATGAGTTCCATGGGGAGAACTGCTTCTGCCCCATATGCTAGGGCAAAAGGTGTCTGGCCGATGGCTCGATTTGGTGTCGTCCTGATCGACCAAAGAACCGCCGGCAACTCATCAATCCATCGCCTTCAGCTCTTGTGCAGCCCGTCAAAGGTCTTCGTTCTCAAGCCTCGCAACACTTCAGTATTTGCCCTCTCCGCCTAGCCGTTGCTCCGGGGGTGTGCCATGGAAGCAAAATAGACCTTGCTGCCGAGGTCTTGGATGTACTGCATGAAGGTGTGGCTTGTGAACTGTGTGCCATTGTCGGTGATGACTTTGTTGGGTACACCAAACGGCAGACTAGCCCCTTGAAGAACTTGACAGCTGACTGTGTTGTCACCTTCCTCATTGCTTCCACCTCTAACCACTTTGTGAACTTGTCAATCGCAACGTACAAGTACTCAAAGCCCCCGACAGCACGGGGGAAAGGGACCAGTATGTCGAGCCCCAGACCGAGAATGGCCAGGAGAGATGGACTGTTTGAAGGGCTTGAGCTAGTTGATGAAGCTTCTTTAAATGGAACTGACATGCTTCACACTTGGTTACTAGTGCCGTTGCATCCTGGAGGGTAGTGGGCCAGAAGAAACCCTGCCGGAACGCCTTGCCGGCAAGGGCCCTCGACCGTATGTGGGAGCCACATATGCCTCCGTGTATCTCTGCCAACAGCTCCAGTCCTTCCCGGGGGATGCACTTCAATTTTACATCGTTCAGTCTTTTTCTGTACAGGACGTTATCGACGAACTGGTCCAAGGCAGACCGATGGGCTACTTTTTCCGCTTCTTCCTGCTCCTCAGGAAGTTGCCCTGTCTGGAGGAAACGGACGGTGTGTTGTGCCCACGCCGGAGCCTGGGGCTCGACGGAAAGGGCCAAAGGCATATCTCCCTTCATGGAGCATCTGTCTCTATGGCCAGGGCTTGTCGGCCTACCAGAGTCAGTCGCTCCCCGGCAGGCTCGGGGCCCACGGCAATACCCTTGCCGGCAGTGCCCGGGGGTTCGGCGGGAAAGTACTTGCTGGGGCCGGATTTCCTCTGCTTGTTCTGCTCCGTTGGCGGTTCGACGGATGGTTGAGTTAGCCAAAGCAAAAAGGTACCTGGTTCCACCGGTAACTTGAATGCAGTGCGCTTTAACATGTAATCGGCGATGTTGTTCTCCATTCGGGGAACGTGCTCCGCTTGTATACCGTAAAGCACTCCTCCAGCTTTCTCACCTCATCTACGTAGGACTCCATCAACAGGCTTTGATAATCTTTGTTGACTTGTCTGACGACAAGCTGCGAATCACCCCTAACGATGAGCTTTTTAACTCCGAGGTCTACTGCGATCCTGAGACCGGCAAGCAATCCCTCGTACTCAGCAGTGTTGTTGGTGGCCATCTCCCTGGGAAACTGCATCTGGATTACATACTTGAGGTTCTCTCCGGTGGGTGCGACGAGCAGCACACCAGCACTGGCGTCTTGTAGCAAAAAGCTCCGTCAAAGTACATAATCCAGTCATGAGCTGTTTCCTTGCCGGGCAGAGTGGTCTCCTGGATCTCTTTGTCAGGCGTCGAGGTCCATTCTGCAATTTACACTGCCAGGACTCTACTCTAGATTGTCGAAGTACTTTAAAACTTCAACCCAAAGCTAGATAACTCCAAGGCCCACTCCACAATCCTTCCGGTAGCATCTGGGTTGCGCAGTATCTGTTGCAACGGGAGGCGGGTGACGATAGTCATCTCGTGGGCTTGGAAGTAATGACGCAGCTTCCTCGAGGCCATAAGGAGGTCGAAGAGCAATTTCTGCACGCCGGAATATCTTGATCTAGCCCCCAGCAAGAGGGAGCTGACAAAGTAAACCGGGTGCTGCACCATCTTCTTCTTCTGCACCACTCCACTTGACGGCGCGAGCTCTATCCCGATGGCGTGAGACTTTGCCGGGAGCCTTGCCTTGCTGGCACCAGGCCCTGCCGGGGGAGTCTCTGACTTGCCATCTGACGGTCCTGCCGCAGCCACCGCCTCTTCGTCAACCTCCCTCTATGCCACCAGCGCGGCACTGACCACTTGATTTGTCGTTGCCAGATACATCAACAACGACTCTTGTGGTCTAGGTGCAACTAGTATCGGTGTAGAGGAAAGGTATCTCGTCAGGTCTTGCAACGCCGACTCGGCTTCCGGGGACCATTCCATTGGGCCCGCCTTGTTCAAAATCTTGAAAAAGGGAAGGGCGCACTCGGCAGACTTGGAGATGAATCGGCTCATGGCGGCAACACAGCCAGTCAGTCGACGCACATCCTTGATCCGCTTGGGCGCCTCAATCCTCTTGATAGTCTTGATCTTGTCTGGGTTTGCCTTGATCCCACGCTGTGATACAAAGAACCCGAGAAGTTTGCCGGATGGAATGCCAAAGACACACTTCTCAGGGTTTAGCTTGAGGTTGATCTTGCATAGGTTGGCAAACGTCTCTTCTAAGTCTCATAGAAGAGTCACCCTATCCTTGGTTTTGACTACTATGTCATCCATATAAGCTTCCATGTTTCTATGTAGCTGGGGTTCAAGACCAACTTGGACTGCTCTTGCAAATGTTGATCCAGCACTCTTCAACCCGAAAGGCATCCGTAAAAAGCAATACGTACCACATGGGGTGATAAATGCTATCTTCTCTTCATCTTCTCTTGTCATGAAGATCTGGTGGTAGCCCGAGTAGACGTCGACGAATGTCAATAGATCGCACCCGGCCGTGGACAATCTGGTCAATGCGCGGCAACGGGAAGGGGTCTTTAGGACAAGCCTTATTGATATCTGTGTAGTCAATACATAGTCTCCACTTCCCATTTGCCTCGCCCACCACCACCGGATTGGCCAACCACGTCGGATGGAGCACTCCTCTCACCAAACCTGCTTCTTCCAATTTCCTGATCTCTTCTATGATGAACTCCTGCCGTTCCAAAGCTTGCTTCCTGACCTTCTTCTTGACGGGTCGCGCATGGGGACAAACAGCAAGGTGGTGCTCAATCACTCCCCTGGGAACGTCGGGGATGTCAGATGCTTGCCACGCAAACACATCGACATTCGCCCGCAGGAAAGCGACCAGCGCGCCTTCCTATTTGCTGTCGAGGGTGGAGCTTATCGTGAAAGCCCCTCCCGTGCCATCTTCATTGACAAACACCCTCTTGGCCTCTGGTGGCGTAGCTCTGGATTTCTTGCTCTTGCCGGGGGAGCTCTCTGGCACGTCCTCGACGATAGCACAACACCCCGAAGAAGTGCGCTTGTCGGAGTGGGTGCGAGAGATCTTGCCGGTCCCCTTCTTCCCTCCCGGGGCTTCAGTGGCAGGAGCAAGTGCCTTGGCGGCAGCTGCTGCAACTGCCTCCTGGTAGAGTAGGTCGGCGCAGATTAGTGCGTCCTTCTTGTCGGAGGGGACGGAGATGATTTTCATCGGCCCGGGCATCTTCAACGTGTTGTAGGCATAGTGCGACGCCGCCATGAACATGGCTAGGATCCCGTTGTAAGGCAAGGGGATCTCGGCTCCATTGAAGACAATCCTCTCCATCCTGTAATTCAACTCGCCTCCAAACGTCACAGGCAATGTGACCTTCCCCTTCGACTGGCTCCTTCCCGGGTTGACCCCTTGAAACGTGCCCGTTTCCGCGAGGTCTCCATCAGAATTTGAAGCCTTTTGATCATAACAGGTGAGGTCAAGTTCTGGCCGGCCCCGCCGTCAACCAACATCTTGTTCACCTTGAGGTTGCGTGTCGTCGGTGAAACCAACAACGGCAAACACCCAACCGTAGTTGTGCGGTGAGGGTGGTCCTCGGCGTCAAAGATGAGGGGCGTGCTGGACCACTTCAGCGGCTTCTGAGCATATTATGAGGGCTCCGCTGTTGTAATCTCACGCGCCCACCGCTTGAGTTGGCGGTGAGAGGTATGCAGCGAAGCACCACCATCGATGCACATGGCCTCCGTAGCCTTCTGAAACTCATGCCCGCCGGACTCATCGTCCTCATCACTATCGTCGTCATCTTGCTTCTTCTCGCGGCCCTGAGTGGGCCTCTCTTGCTAGTTATCCTTGCTGCGACGACTCCCCTGGCTGCCACGCTTCTTGCCGGATCCTTCGGCACCATTCTGACCCTTCTCCTTGTCTCGCATTTCATACTCGGCCTTTTGCTTCTCAGCAAGCAGCTCGACTTGCTAGCAGTTCTGGAGGTCGTGGCCCTTGGTGCGGTGGATCTTGCAGTACTGTTTGTCAGAGCCCCCTAGATTGTCGGCAGCTGCTAAGGCCCGGCAAACGACGCACCCGGCAATCTCCTTGCCGGGGCCGTTGGCTTTGGCCTTCTTGGCAGCGCCGATATCGTCAGATCCCTTGACGGCAAGCACGTCCTTGCCCTTGCGTTTCCTGTTGCGACGCCGGCCCTTCTTCGTCAGGGCAGCGGTGGCTTCATCTCGGGCGCACCTACCGGCCAGAACATAAAGTTCGGCCACATCCTTAACCTTGTTCATCGCCAGCTCCTCCATGCATCTTGCGAATGCGCACGTTCTAATCGAACGCGCTAATCACGGCCGCGGGGTGGACGTTGGGGATGTTGTACTGCACCCGGCTGAACCTCTGTATGTACTTGCACAGGTTTTCTCCTTCCTTCTGGGGAATGATATCCAAATCACTTGCCTGGCAATGAGCTTGGTGGCCTCCAGTGAAGGCACCAACGAACTCATGGCACAGATCTGACCAAGAAGAAATGGAGTCCGCCGGCAAGTGCATCAACCAGGACATGACGTTGGGTTTTAGGGCCAGCGGAAAGTAATTGGCAAGCACCTTGGTGTCACGAGCCCTAGCGGCTTGCATCACAATGGTGTATATGCTAAGGAACTCTGACAGATGGGTCTTGTCATTGTACTTCTTGCCGACGTCGGGCTTGAACATGTGGTGGGACGACCACTGGAACTGCCGCAGCTCCCGGGTAAAGGCTAGGCAACCCACCTCGTAAGGTAGGCCGCCGGAGCCTCCCGGAGCCGGGTGGTCCGCAGCAGGCCCTACCCGCTTGACCGACTGGTGGCGTGTATTGCGTCAACGCTCGATGGCATTTTGAGCGTCTTCATGGGCTCGTTCCCAAAGAACTTGGCGCTGGTCGCGGTGGGTCCGCGGGTCGGACGATGCTATGGAGATGTTATCGCAAGCATCGTCACGACGGGCCGACACCCGCGGTGGTTGGCACGGAGGAGGAGAGTGCACTGTGACCACAAAACTCCCGGTTCTTCCACCGCCGGCATGTGGTAGCTCGGTGAAGCGCCGGCCCAAGGGCCTCGCCGGTCGCAGATCATCTTTGTTGGCGACGACGATGAGGCTCCGGATGGTGGCTCTCCACTCGTCGAGCTTCTCCATAGCAGGAGGGAAGTCGAGGAGCAGGTGTGCGTGCGCCAAGGCTTCTGCTGGCATGGGTGGTGGCGAGAGCTGCGTGGACCGTGGCGCACTTCGACTTCTAACCAAGTTAGAAGGAGTTCTACCACGGCCCAGCGGTTGTGTGCCATTATCACCAACACTTCGGCGGGCACACTGGCCTCCTTCGTCCCACAGGTGATGCACAGGGCTCTTCCCACGGCGGTGCTCAGGGTGACCGACATGGTGACGCTGATCGTCACACACACCATGGGAAGAGCGCACTATGGGTGCTAGAGTGGGCGTCCCGGAGGTGGGTGGTACGACGACGACCCCGGAGGGCCCCGCACCGCCTATGGGGGGCTCAGCTCCGTCCCTGGATTTTATGTCATGCGGCCCGCTGTCTTGCATATGAACGACGCTGCTCGCCAGGCTCTGACTGCCAGAGCGATGCTGGTGCTCGCGGGTCGGTCCGCTACTCGCCCTCACTGGTACGGGCCGTCTGGCCTCCGATGAACCGACCACTGTGGCTGCCTTCTTCTTGGGAGCCATGGCGACGAAGAACTGCTAGGCTAACAGCCAGACAAGATTCTCACAACTGCGCCCCCTACCTGGCGCGCCAAAGATGTCGGTGGGAATCGACACCTATGGGATCACAAGAATCCCTACTACGGTTGCCGGGGCGCGGGGTCATGAGAAGAGCAGGATTAACAGTCAACACAAGGATCGTTTACCCAGGTTCAGGCCGCGAGGATGTGTAAAACCCTAGTCCTGCTTTGGTGGATGTATTGAGTGTTGTTGGGCTCTCGAACTAGCTACGGTGGTTGTGTAGTTCAAAAGAGCCGAATCCCTCTCCAGTACGCCATAGGCCTCCTTTTATAGTCGAAAGGGGCTGCCACAGTGGCACACATGAGGTGGAAAGGCCTAGAGTACCGCGAGCTTATCGCCCGTATTACAGGACTAGACGCATTTAATGCATCGCTTCGGTGCTCCTTAGCTTTATCGGGGACGGGAACAAGGCCCGTCTCGTCCGTCGCCGCTCCTCCCCGCTTCGACACGCGCCCAGGTTAGCAATGCATGCAGTGCCATGTAGACAGGGAGGCAACTGAGGTGGCGCGGTGATAGGGCCTTCATGAAGGTCCGCATGCCGTCATGCAAGTGCCTGCTGATTTAGCCTAGAAGTCACATGTTGCCACGCAGGTGCCTGCCCAGCTGGTTGGGCTGGCAGCTGCATGCGAACGGTAGTGGTAGTCTTGGCTGGTACGGGTCTGGCAGTGGCCCTGCCGTCATCCCCGGCAAGGGTCTTGCCGGGGGCCTTGCTATCATCCCCGGCAAGGGTCTTGTCGGGGCCTTGTGGATTTCCTCGGCTAGGATCCCGCCGAGGGTCGCTGTCTTCTGGTCCTCGTCTGATCTTGAGTATTCTATGTCTTCACAAAGATCTGCATGTCACCATGGAGGTGCCTCCTGAGTCCTGGCCCAACGTGGTTGATGGTGTTGGAGACCGTGGGCTCAAGGGTGGCACGCTCCGCTGGTGTTTGGGCCAGCTACCCCGGGAAGGGTCTTGTCAGGGCCGCCGAGGCTGCCCCGGCAAGGGTCTTGCCGAGGAAACCTGCTTCATCCCTCTACTCATTGTGCTCTCGGCTTTGGCATTGTCTTGTTTGCCTTGGTGCTTCAGCTTCTCTCCGGCTTCCCTCCTCTGCCTTGGTAAGTGTGGCCACGGCGCGTGGCTCTGACCGCCCGTGCACAAGTAAAGGGGTCAATAGGAGAGCCCCTACTTTCGTACACCTACAACTACTACCGTAGGGTGGAACACTCCTCTAACCAGGCATGTCGCCTCGATGATGAACTCTTGTCGCTCCAAAGCTTGCTTCCGGACCTTCTGCTTGATGGGCTGTGCATGTGGACAGACAGCAAGATGGTGCTCAATCACCTCCCTGGGAACGCCATGGATGTCGGATGCTTGCCATATAAACACATCGACATTTGCCCGTAGGAAGGCAACGGGCGCGCTTTCCTATTTGTTGTCGAGGGTGGAGCTTATAGTGAAAGCCCTGCCCGTGTCGTCGTCCTTGACGGACACCTTCTTGGTTACTGGTGGTGCAGCCTTGGACTTCTTGCTCTTGCCGGTGGAGCTCTGTGGCACGTTCTCAACGGGAGCACAACACTCTGAAGAGGCGCGCTTACCAGAGTGGGTGCAAGAGGTCTTGCCGGAAGAGGTCTCGCCGGAAGGGGTCTTGCCGGTAGAGGTCTTGCCGGCCTTCTTCCTTCCCGGGACTTGAGCCACAGGAGCAAGTGCCTTGGCGGCAGTTGCTGCAACTGCCTCTTAGTAGAGTTAGTCGGCGCAGATGAGTGCGTCTTTCTTGTCAGAGGGGACGGTGATGATGGTCAGCGGCCCCAGCATCTTCAATGTGTTGTAGGCGTAGTGTGACGCTGCCATGAACTTGGCCAACACTGGGCGGCCAAGGATCCCATTGTATGGCAAGGGGATCTTGGCGACATCGAAAACGATCTTCTCTGTCCTATAGTTCAGCTCGCCCCCAAACGTAACGGGCAGTGTGATTTTGCCTTTTAGCTGGCTCCTTCCCAGGTTGACCCCTTGAAATGTGCCCGTCTCCTTGAGATCTCCATCAGGAATCTACAGCCTCTTGACCACAGCAGGTGAGATCATGTTCAGACCGGCCCCACTGTCAACCAGCACTTTTGTCATCTTGAGGTTGTGTATTGTTGGTGAAACAAACGATGGCAAACACCCGACCGCAGTTGTGCGATTAGGGTGATTCTCGGTGTCAAAAATGACGGGCGTGCGGCACCACCTTAGTGGCTTCTAGGCATCGACCGACGGCTCCGCCGCAGTGACCTCTCGTGCCCACTATTTTAGTTGGCGATGAGAGGTGTGTAACGAGGTGCGAACGTCGACGCACATGGCCTATGTAGCTTTCTGGAACTCGCCGGCCTCGTCGTCCTTGTCGTGATCATCATCTTAACCCTTCTTATTGCGGCCCTGAGCGGGCCTCTCTTGTTGATTATCTTTGTCGCAGCGACCTCCTTGGCTGCCATGCTTCTTGCCGAACCCCTCAGCCCATCCCAACCCTTCTTCTTGTCCCGCCTTACATATTTAGCCTTCTTATTTTCCGCAAGCAGATCAACCTATCGACAGTTCTGGAGGTCATGGCCCTTGGTGCGGTGGATCTTGCAGTACTGCTTGTCGGAGCCTCCTGGCTTGTCGGCGGCAGCCAAGGCTCGACAGGCGGCGCACCTGGGAACCTCCTTGCTAGGCTCGTCAGCCTTGGCCTTCTTGGCGGTGCCGGGGTCACCGGATCCCTCAATGTCAAGCACAGTCTTGCCCTTACGCTTCCTGTCACGGCGTCGGCCCTTCTTCGTCGGGGCAGCGACGTCTTTGTCCGTGGAGTCAGTTTCCGCACCGGCGTCCCCCCTGGGGTACTTCCTTCCTTCTCCAGCCCGAGCACACCTATTTGCCAGAACATAAAGTTCGGCTGCATCCTTGACCTTTCTCATTGCCATATCTTCACGCATCTTACGGTTGCATACGTTCTGATGGAACGCACTGATGCGAGCGGCGGGATGAACATCTGGGATTGTGTACTGCACATGGCTGAATCTTTGTATGTACTTACGCAGGGACTCTCCATCCTTCTGGGGGATGACATGGAAGTCACTTACCTGGCCAGGAGCTTGGTGGCCTCCGGTAAAGGCACCAACAAACTCATGGCACAGATCCGACCAGGAAGAGATGGAACCCACTGGTAGGTGCATCAACCACGACATGACGTTGGGCTTAAGCGCCAACGGAAAGTAGTTCGCAAGCACCTTGTCGTTGCGAGCCCCGGCGGCTTGCATCGCGATGGTGTAGATGCTCAGGAACTCTGACGGGTGAGTCTTGTCGTTGTACTTTTCCCCAACATCAGGCTTGAACGTGTGGTGGGAGGGCCACTGGAACTGCCGCAGCTCTCGGGTAAATGCCATACAACCCACCTCGTAATGCAGGTCGCCAGAGCCCCCCGGCACTGGGTGGTCCATAGCAGACCCTGCACGCCGATCCGACTGATGGCGCGCCTCCTGCCATCGCTTGATCGTAATCCGAGCGTCTTCCTAACCTCACTCTCGAAGAACTCGACGTTAGTCGCAGCGGGTTCGCGGGTCGGATGATGTTGTGGAAGCGTTGTCATAGGCGTCGGCTCGGCGAGCCGTGGCTGCTGTCGCGGCCGTAGGGGAAGAGAGTGCACCGTGGTCGTAGCGTCTCCGGTCCTCCCATTGCCGGGCTGCACTGACTCAACAGAACACCGGCATGAGGGTCCCGCTAGGAGCGGCTCATCTTTATTGGCAAAGCTGATGAGGCTTTGGATGGTGGCCCTCCACTCGTCGAGCTTCTCCGGAGCAGGGGGGAAGTCGAGGAGCAGTTGCATGCGTGCCAGTGCTTTTGCTAGCGTGGGCGGTGGCGAAAGCCGCATGGACCGCGACGCGCTCTGACTTCTAACGAAGTTAGAAGGAGCTCTGTCACGGTCTCACGGTCGCACGCCGCTTTCGTCGGCATCCGGCGCGTACGCCGGCTGGTGCGTCTTGAGAGCGGCGCGCAGGGCTCTTCCCGCGATGGTGCCCAGGAGATCCGGCGTCGCGGTGTTGCTCATTGCGTGCGGCCTGGGAAAGCCACGGCACGGGTGCCAGCTGGGGCGCTGTAGAGGTTTCCGTGCCGCCTGTGAGCAGTACAGCCCCGCCCCCAGACCCAGCGGTGTGCGGCTCGTTGTTGCGGATCCGAACGACGCCGCTTGCCTGGCTCCGATTGCCAGAATGTCATGGATGCTCCCGGGCCAAGTCTTCAGCACCATCCGTGGCCACCCGGTCGCCTGCTCGCGCTGGTGCGGACGGGCCGGCTTCGGACGACCCGATCGCTGTGATCCCCTTTTTCTTGGGGGCATGATTATGATGAAGTCGATGCGCTAACTTCCAGGGGCATGATTATGATGAAGACAACAACAAGACACATGTGGGATCACAGGGAATCCCTTCTACGGTTGGCGGGCGCGGGACTGTGAAAACAGCGGGTTTAGAAGATCAACACGGGGAGTTTATCCAAGGTTCAGGCCGCAAATGATGTGTAATACCCTACTCCTGCTGGTTTGTGTTTATCTGATGTTCTTGGACTAGCTACGAAGCATGCAGGGTCCAAAAAGTACGAATCCTCCCACAGTATGCCGCGAGCCTCCTTTTATTGTCAAAAGGGCTACCACAGTGGCACACAGGAGGTGGAAAGTTGTACAGTAGTCAACTTTATCGCCTGACATCACGGGAAAAAATGCATTAAATGTGCTACTTAGGTGTGCTCTCACTTTATCGGGGATGGTAACGAAGCCCGTCCCGTCTGTCGCTGCTTCGCCTTGCTCCGACACGCGTCGAGGCCACCAAGGCATGCAACGCCATGTATGCTGGCAGGCTGCTGAGCTGGCATGGTGGCAGGGTCTTCATGAAGATATGCATGCCACCAGGTAGGTCCTTGAATAGTTGGCTTGGGAGCCACGTACTGCCACGTGGGTACCTGATTAGTTGGTGGGTCGGCCGCTGAGGTTGGGTGGTGACGGGGAGGCAAGGCCTTGCCGTAGCCTTGCTGATCTTCCCGGCAAAGGTCTTGCCGGGGCCTTGTGGGCGCCCTCGGCAAGAGTCTTGCTGGGGCATCATGGGTATCTTTGGCAGGAGCCTTGCCGGGACCTCGTTGGCATCCTCGGCAAGGAGCCTTGTTGTTGTCTTGCTTCTTGGTTCCTATCTAGGCCTCGTAGGCCCTTTGTCTTCACAAAGGTATGCGTGCCACCATGGAGGCGCCTCCCGAGCCTTGTTTCCGATGTGGTTGATGGTGTTGGAACTCTTAGGCTCAAGGGTGGCAGCTCCGCTGGTGTTCGGCAAGTTGCCCCGGCAAGACTCTTGCCGGGGCCGTGAAGGCCACCCCGGCAAGGGCCTTGCCGGGGGAGTTTCACCTCTCCCCTCTGCTCTTCATGCCTCTGGCCTTGTGCACGGCTCTAGTAGTCTTGGGCCTTCTCTTCCTGTGCTCCTACAAGCGTAGCGGCAGGCGTGTGGCTATGACTTCCCACACACAAGTAAAGGGGTACAAAAAGGACCCCTACTTTTGTAAACCGACATTCTATAAAATGAAACCTCCGCCGTGCTCTAAAAAGATATAAGTGAAGCACTAGAGCAAAATTGCATAGCTCAAAAGATATAAGTGAAGCACATAGAGTATTCTAATAAATCACGATTCATGCGTGTCCATCTCTAAGGGTGTGTACATCAAGGATGATTGTGGCAAACTAAAAAGAAAAGACTCAAATCATACAAGACGCTCCAAGCAAAACACATATCATGTGGTGAATAAAAATATAGCCTCAAGTAAAGATACCGATAGATGAAGACGAAAGAGGGGATCCCTTCCGGGGCATCACCAAGCTTAGGCTCTTGGCTGTCCTTGAATATTACCTTGGGTTTCCTTGGGTATCCCCAATCTTAGGCTCTTGCCACTCCTTATTCCATAGTCCATCAAATCCTTACCCAAACTTCAAAACTTCACAACACAAAACTCAATAGAAAATCTCATAAGCTCCGTTAGTATAAGAAAATAAATCACCACTTTTGGTACTGTTGTGAACTCAGTCTTTATTTATATTTGTGTAATATCTACTGTATTCCAACTTTTCCATGGTTCATACCCCCGATACTACCCATATAATCATCAAAATAAGCAAACAACACATAGAAAACATAATGTGCCAAAAATAGAACAATCTGTAGTAATCTGTAACTCTCGAATACTTCTGTAACTTTAAAAATTCTGAAAATTTAGGAAAACCTTAGAAATTTGTTTATTAATCTTCTGCAAAAAGAATCAATATTTTATCACTCTTCTGTTAGAAATGAGAACTGTTTTCCTGAGTGAAAAAGTTTCTGTTTTTCAGCAAGATCAAATCAACTATCACCGCAAGCCATCGCAAAGGTCTTACTTGGCACAAACACTAATTAAAACACAAAAACCACATCTAACCAGATGCTAGATGAATTATTTATTGCAAAACAGAACCTAAAAGAAAGAAACAAACCAAAATAAAATTGGGTTGCCTCCCAACAAGCGCTATTGTTTAACGCCCTTAGCTAGGCATACAATAGGAATATATCTAGTTATTGTCATCTTTGTATGCAATCCATAAGTAGCTCTCATAATAGATTAATATGGAAATTTAATTTTCTTTCTTGGAAAGTGTTCCATGCCCTTCCTTAACGAAAATTGAATTCTAATGTTTCCTTCTTGCATATCAATAATTGCATAGTGTAGGACATGTAGGATTGCAAAATATATCAAGAACAATGAAATCTATGGGCACATAGTTCCTATTTGCAAAAATAAGAACATCATTAATCCTTCCCATAGGTTTCTTAATAGTGGAATCCACAAGATGCAAATTTAAAGAACAATCATCAAATTCACGGAAACCTAGCACATCACATAAAGTTTTTGGAATCATGGAAACACTATCACCCAAATCACACAAAGCATGGCACTGATAATCTTTAATCTTAATCTTAATAGTAGGTTCCCACTCATCATAAAGTTTTCTTGGCATAGAAACTTCCAATTCAAGCTTTTTTTCAAAAGATTGCATCATAGCATCAAGGATATGTTTAGTAAAAGCTTCGTTTTGATTATAAGCATGAGGAGAATTCAACATGGATTGCAACAAGGAAATAAAATCTATTACAGAACATTTATCATAATTAAATTCCTTGAAATCCAAAAGAGTGGGTTCATTGCTACTAAAAGTTTTAACCTCCCCAATCCCACTTTTATAAATTTATGCATCAAGATCTAAAAACTCTGAATCATTGGGACGCCTTTTTTTTACTAAAGTTGACACATATCCAGTCCCGTCTTTATCAAGATTTATATTGGAGAACAACTATTCTATAGGAGTCACATTAATCACTTTAAGATCTTCATCTTTATTTTCATGGAAACTAGAAGAACATGTTTTTACAAACCAATCTCGTTTAGCACGTATCTTAGCTGTTCTTTCTTTGGACTCATCAATGGAAATTCTCATATATTTGACAGACTCATTAATATCATGCTTGGGTGGAATAGATCTAAGTTTCAAAGAATCAACATCAAGAGAAACTCTATCCACGTTCCTAGCCAAATCATCAATCTTAAGCAATTTTTCTTCAATCAAAGCATTGTAATTCTTTTGCAAATTCATAAATTCTTTAACACTATTCTCAAAATCATAGGGCATCTTATTATAATTTCCATAATAATTGTTGTAGGAATTACCATAATTATTAGAGGAATTACTAGGAAACCACCTAGGATTAAAATTACCTCTATATGCGTTATTACCAAAATTGTTCCTACCAACAAAATTCACATCCATAGATTCATTATTATTTTCAATCAAAGTAGACAAAGGCATATCATTAGGATCAATAGAAGCACTCTTGCTAGCAAATAATTTCATAAGATCATCCATCTTTCCACTCAAAACATCAATCTCTTCAATCTCATGCATTTTTTTACTAGTGGGAGATCTTTCGGTAGGCCATTGAGAATAATTAACCATAATATTATCTAGGAGTTTGGTAGCCTCTCATAAAGTAATTTCCATAAAAGTACCTCCCGCGGGCGAATCTAAAAGATTCCTAGAAGGAAAATTCAATTCGGCATAATTTTTTGTATAATCATCCACAAATTCAAACCATGAGTAGGGCAATTTCGTATCATCAATTTCATCCTCTCCCAAGATTGTGCAACATGTTGATGATCAAGTTGCTTAAAATTCATAATATTGTTCCTAAGGGAGATGATCTTAGCGTGAGGAAAATACTTGGAAATAAAATCATCTTTACATTCATTCCATGAATCAATACTATTTTTAGGAAAAGATGAAAACCAAGTTTTAGCATGATCTCGTAGTGCAAACCGAAATAGCTTCAATTTAACTATATCATTTTCCACATCTTTTTTATTTTGCATATCACATAACTCAATGAAACTATTAAGGTTGGATGTGGCATTTTCACTAGGAAGGCCGGAAAATTGATCTTTCATAACAAGATTCAGCAAAGCGGTATTAATTTCGTAAGATTTCTCACTAGTGGCGGGAGAAATCAGAGTGCTAATAAAATAATTGTTATTTGTGTTGGAAAAGTCACACAATTGGGTATTCTCTTGAGCCATCATGACAAAGCAAGCAACCCAACACACGAGCACACAAGAAGAAAATGAAGAAGACGAACGGAAGAGGGGCCAAGAAAAGGCAAATCTTTTCGAAAATCATTTTAGAAGTGGGGGGAGGAAAATGAGAGGCGAATGGTGAATAATGTAATGCAAGAGATGAGAGTTTATGATGGGTACTTGGTATGTCTTGACTTGGCATAGATCTCCTCGGCAACGGCGCGAGAAATTCTTCCTGCTACCTCTTGAGCTTACGTTTGTTTTTCCCTTGAAGAGGAAATGGTGATTCAGCAAACTAGAGATAAGTATTTCCCTCAGTTTGAGAGCCAAGGTATCTATCTAGTAGGAGACAACGCACAAATCACCGAATACCTGCACAAACAATCAAAAAACTTGCACCCAACACGATAAAGGGGTTATCAATCCCTTCATGATTAGTTGCAAAACTGAGATCTGATAGAGATAGATAAACGGTAAAGTAAATATTTTTGCTATTTTCCGTTTATAGATCGGAAAGTAAAAATTGCACAAATAGTAGATCGGAAACTAATACTGTAGATCAGAAACTTATATGAAGGAAAATAGACCCCGAGGCCATAGGTTTTAGTAGAGGCTTCTCTCAAGATAGAAAATAATACGGTGGGTGAACAAATTACTGCTGAGCAATTGATAGAAAAGCGCAAAGTTATGACGATATCTAAGGCAATGATCATGAATATAGGCATCACGTCCGTGTCAAGTAGACTGAAACGATTCTGCATCTACTACTATTACACCACACATCGACCGCTATCCAACATGCATCTAGAGTATTAAGTTCATAAAGAACGGAGTAACGCATGAAGTAAGATGACATGATGTAGAGGAATTAACTCATGCAATATGATAACAAACCCATTCTTTTTTCCTTGATGGCAACAATACAATAATTAAGTGCCTTGCTGCCCCTACTGTCATTGGAAAAGGACACCGCAAGATTGAACCCAAAGCTAAGCACTTCTCCCACTACTGTAGGATGGTCCAAACGCGACACTACGATCAGGGACCCTTAGACGAAACTGTGTGCAATGCCATAATTGCAAAGGTGGTATAAAAACATCAAAAAGGTGCAAAATGTTTGTGATGACAGATGCATCAAACCCGGTTCAGATTATAGTTGTGTGTGCGATGCAGGGCATACGGTTTAGTTCAATTAACTGTTCGCGATGAGGAGGAACAAAAGAAACGTGTAGCTAGATGAAGGTGTGTGTGATATACAACATATAGTTCACTACGATGAACTCTGTGTGATTCGGCAACACAATGGAAGCGGTTCAACTGAATAAGATGTGTGTGATACGCGGCAACAGGTCCGTAATCAGAAATGTGTGCGAAGACCAATAATAACATAGACGATTGCTGCTAATAAGCCGTGTGATTTGCTCTGTCTACAGAAGAATAACATGTATATATATAACTTAAATGACATCCAATTACATAAGTGACTATACAGATCATTCGCACACACCTCAATAAACAATTGCATCCATTCTAAAGTAGGAGAAACGATTGTCTAGTCATCTACTTCTTGTGACGCTCCCGCCACTGCTCTGTGGCTCGATCCCTCATCTGGGGAAGGAAGAAGACACTTCCTCATGTCAACGATCTGCCTGTACATCTCGTAGCTTGTGTACGCGTCCTTGGCCGCGTACTTGACATGTTATTCATCCAGTCTCTCATGCCACACAATGTGCTAGGCGTTCTTGTCCTTCTTGAGCTCATTCTTCATCTTCATGTAGTAGGGGTCGATGATGGCCGAGGCGAGGTCAAATAGGGAGTTCAATTTGTTTTTGTCACTGCCCCAGACATCGTAGTGGTGCTGGATGTTGAAAACATTTAGGCATTCCAAGCCTGAAATCTTGTGCACTTTTAGATCGTTGGTGGTGTCCACCATAGCAAAACTGTAGTTGGAGCTGTTGATAAACCTGGAGAAACGCTCGGAAGGCCTTGTGGCCAGGTGGTAGTGGTAGACGAGGACGTCATGTCGCACACACAACTGGGCAACGGCAACCTTCTGATCGTGCCCGGCACGACCGATGGTGTACTCGAGGTCGAAGCCAACCACTTGGTACTTGTCCTCGGCAAGGAAGTGTTTTGTAGTTTGTATGGAGCTCTCCATCGAGACAGGATCATTCGTGTACACCACCAAGAGGGCCTTCCCCCTCACGTGGATGTCCACTACGTGATGCGTGGTGAACTGCCTGCCGTTTGTCGTCGTCGGCCGCTGGGAGTGCCATTGGAGCCACGGGCATCTCCATTGGAACCGATGGATGTCCTCTCTGTATGTGTCGTCCTGGGTGTGCTTATTGTGTCCTATGACGCGAGAGATGATTGTAAATGGCCATAGGAATAAATGGCCACAGGTAATTGCATTGTCGTGCCACACCCAGCGCAATCGCATGCACACGAACGTGCGTGATTGTGCGCCGGCCCCAAACACTGGCAACACGCGTGGAGGGACGTGGGCAGAGCACCCGGAGAAAAACGCAAGTTCGCTCAAACAATATCTTTTACTTAGTCATACTACGAATTTATATTCATATGATCAAGATACAGTATTAAACAAAAGAAAAAAACTATTTCCGGCAGCGATGGAGGCGGCGTGCCGCACCTTTGTTATCGTTGCATCCTCCAAGACGTCATTGTTGAAGTCTTCAATGCAGCACGGAATGTTCTTCACATGTAATTCAAACATCATGCCGTTCCGCAATCGACGGGTGGGGCGTGGGAGGACAGCAGCTGGCGGCTCTAAGAGGTAGTTGTTGACGGCGGCGGCCCATGCCACTGAGGAGGGCGCGGGCAAGGGCACTAGCGCGGCGGGTGCAACCAAACGCACAGTGACCGGCACCGTTGTGGGCGGAGGGGCACACACGGGCACGAGCGTCGGCGCTAGCATGTACATGAGCTCGCGCGGGTCCGCGGAGACCTCACTAATGCCCACGGCTTCTAGCTCTGCGATAGTGCTTGGTGACCAGCCCGTCAATGCTATGGGTATGGTCGCTGGCGCGAGCGTGGGGATGGGAACTGGGACGGGAGTGGGGGCAGCAACCGCCACGGCTAGCTCGTTCTGGGCCATGTCCATGAGGCACCATTCCTCCTTATTTTCTATCTCCTCCAGCTCGGAGTCGACTTCACCAAACTTGAATACTAGTGGCAGACAATCTTTTTGCGCCATGGAGTTGGTGGAGGTCTGCGGGAGGGAGGGGAATGGGAGGCGAAGAGTAAGGCCGCCCGTATTAAGCAGCAACTCGGGCGCCATTAATGGAGAGGAAGGCGGGCGGCTATGGAAGTCAAAGGGCTCGCTTCCCAGTGATCCTATGCAACGTACAACTCGCATCCTTCCCAGTGAGCCTGCACATTGGAGGACAACTTGCACGCCTCTCGGTCAGCCTGCGCACCGGACTGCGCTCGCATGCCTCCTGTTCAGTCATGTAACTGTCCGCACGACACCTCCTATAACCATTAAAACGAAGACACATGGCATCATGTGAATGGTTAACATAACACACACGATTTGAATTATACAAACATTTGCGATGTTAGAGTGGCAGCTATTTGTTACAAAATGCCTTGGTTGTCTGTTATTCGAGTGTGCCTTCTCTCAAAATGGAAACGAAAAATAACACAACATGTTGGGTGCCATTCCATGATAGCATGCCAAGTTTCATGAATTTCAGACTAGTTTTTGATTTGCTAGAATTTAAAAACAAAGTATCTCATCATTTTGCCGGCAATCAACGATGCCCTGGTGTTTGAAATTCATTCCCATTTCTTGCACGGGACCTAAGCATGCACCCAAGGACAAAGATTTGATTTTTCAACCAATTTATATGCACTGGAGCATGTGCATGTAGTTCAAATTTGAATTACGCACATAAATGCATTGAAAACTCAACTAATGCATAAAAATGTCCAAACGAACCCCGTAAAATCGCAAAAATTGACAAAACACTCATGTTGTTCTATGTTGACACAAGAATTTTTTTGAAATCAATAAGAGGCAATCGATATCGTTTCATCCCCAAAGGTGGGATGTTCCCTACCAAAACCATCATGCTTGTTGTGAGAAGCTCTGGTTTGTGAGAAGCATATACCCAAACCTACCCCAAATGGGACAAAAATTTTACCACGACATGTTGATGCTGCTCCATGATAGCATGCCATGTTTCATGAATTTCAGACGAGGTTTGGATAATAGAATTTAAAATCCAGGTATCTCAATGTTTGCGGCTGAGTGATGGTGGCAGCGTGTTTTACATTCATCCCCATTTCTTGCATGGGACCTAAGCATGCAACTAGGGACAGAGATTTGAATTTTGAACCAATTTATATGCATTAGAGTATGTGCCTATAGTTCAATTTTGAATTATGCACATGAATGCATAGAAAACTCAATTAATGTATAAAAATGTCCAAGTGAACCCCGAAAAATACCAAAAATTCACACAACACTCCTGTTGTTCTATGTTGACACTAGGGAAAAATTTGAAATCGAGAAGAGGCAATGAATATCGTTCCATCAAGAAAGGTGAAACGTTCCCTACCGAAACCATCAGGCTTGTTGTGAGAAGCTCTGGTTTGTGAGAAGCATATCCCCAAACCCGCCCCAAACGGGACAAAAAATTTACCACGGCAAGTTGATGCCGCTCCATGATAGCATGCCAAGTTTCATGAATTTCAGATAAGCATTGGATTTACTAGAATTTAAAAACCAGGTACCTCATGTTTGCGGCCGAGTGATGGTGGCAGGGTGTTTGACATTCATTCCCATTTCTTGCATGGGACCTAAGCATGCGACCAAGGATAGAGATTTGAATTTTCAATCAATTTATATGCATTAGAGGATGTGCCTGTAGTTCAAATTTGAATTATGCACATGAATGCATAGAAAACTCAGTTAATGTATAAAAATGTCCATGTGAACGCAAAAATAATCCCAAAAATTGACACAACACTCCTGTTGTTCTATGTTGACACTAGGAAAAAAATTGAAATCGAGAAGAGCCAACGGATATCGTTTCGTCTGGAAAGGTGAAACGTTCCCTACCGAAACCACCACCCTGGTTGTGAGAAGCTCTGGTTTGTGAGAAGCTTATACCCAAACCTGCCCCAAATGGGACAAAAAATTTACCACGGCATGTTGATGCTGCTCCATGATAGCATGCCAAGTTTCATGAATTTCATATGAGGTTTGGACTTACTAGAAACCATGTATCTCATGTTTGCGGCCGAGTGACGGTGGCAGGGTGTTTGACATTCATTCCCATTTCTTGCACGGGACCTAAGCATGCGACCAAGGACAGAGATTTGAATTTTCAACCAATTTATATGCATTAGAGCATGTGCATGTAGGTCAAATTTGAATTATGCACATGAATGCATAGAAAACTCAGTTAATGTATAAGAATGTCCAAGCAAACCCCGAAAAATCTCAAAAATTGACACAACACTCCTGTTGTTCTATGTTGACACTAGGAAAAAATTGAAATCGAGAAGAGGCAATGGCTATCGTTTCGTCAAGAAAGGTGAAACGTTCAACTCAGAAACCATCAGGCATGTTGTGAGAAGGTCTCATATGAGAAGCATATCCCCAAACCTGCCCCAAATGGGATAAAAAAATTACAATGGCATGTTGATGCCGCTCCATGATAGCATGCCAAGTTTCATGAATTTCTAACTAGCTTTGGCTTTACTAGAATTTAAAAACCAGGTATCTCAATGTTTGCGGCAGAGTAACGGTGGCAGGGTGTCTGACATTCATTCCCATTTCCTGTATGGGGCCTAAGCATGCAACCAAGGACACATATTTGAATTTTCCACTAATTTTATGCATTAGAGCATGTGCCTGTAGTTCAAATTTCAATTATGCTCATGAATGCATAGAAAACTCAGTTAATGTATAAAGATGTCCATGCAAACGCTGAAAAATCCCAAAAATTGACACAACACTCCTATTGTTCTATGTTGACACTAGGAAAAAATTAAAATCGAGAAGAGGCAATGGATATTGTTTCATCCAGAAAGGTGAAACGTTCCCTACCGAAACCACCACGCTTGTTGTGAGAAGCTTATACCCAAACCTTCCCCAAATGGGACAAAAATTTTACCACGGCATGTTGATGCCGCTCCATGATAGCATGCAAGTTTCATGAATTTTCGACGACTTTTGGATTTACTAGAATTACAAAAGCAAGTATGTCGATGTTTGCCGGAGAGCCACGGTGTCGTGGTGTTTGAAATTCATCCCCATTTCTTGCATGCGACATAAGTGTAAACCTTTGGACACATATATGATTTTACAACCCATGTTGGAGCATGTGCATGTAGTTTAATTATGAATTGTGCACCTGAAAATGGCTAGAAAACCAATTTAATGTATAAAATTTCCAAACGAACCCTAAATAATTCCAATTCTTTTACGACACACATATAGTTGCTTGTTCACTTTAGATAAAAAGGTCTAGCAATTCAAACACCGTCCATTGCCGCTGTGACCCCATTATGTAATTCAAATCATGATGAAAAATCAAGTAGATCTCCACACAGTTTATTAATACCAGCCGTGTGAGATGTTGTACAAAATATCATGGAGCACCGTCAGTGTATGGTACACCAATGGCTTATGCGAGAAGGTGCGTCGGCTAGAGACCACAGCTGGCATGTCAAGCACACTAGCTCGGTCCCCAAATATCATTTCACTGTTCAATCGTCACCGGTGAAATATGGGGTCGTGGACCCACGTCCTGAGGGCAACTTTGGCGACCCACTCCGGCGAGAGCGCGGCCGTAGTCACCATGCGCGTGCTAACAAGGTGCATGAGCGCAGCCACTATCTGTGACCAGGCCGCCAAGGCAGCCCAAACGGTCATTGTTGCTTCTCAGGCGGCAACAGCAATATCTGCCTCGAGGATACCAACTAGCGAGAGTGGCACAACAGCTGTCCGTTCCACAACGGTTGCCTTAGCTCCGATGGAGACCACCCACGACCATGTCGAGGCCGCCCATGCCCAGCTCGTGGCAGTCACAACACAAATCGAACGAAGCTTCTCCGACAAAGGTCGACAACCCACAGCCGAAGAGTTAGCAATCGTCGAGAGCGTTCGAGCAGCCGTCCGTTCCTCCGCCACATACCTTGCGACAAAGGAGCCTGTCCAAGCCCAGATCACGGCCGCCCACACCCAGCTCATGGCAGCCTTTTCCAAAGAGATGGCGGACGCGGATGGCGAGATGCTTGCCGAGTGTGGTGCGATGGATGCCATGGAGCTCCTTCCCAGGAGACGGTCGGGCGCGAGCAGGACATGGAGGAGGCGGCGAAGATCGACGAGCACTAGCCATAGTAGTACTCTTTGTTTTGTTTAATTAAGAGCGTCGGTCTTTAATTTGTTAGAGTAGTGTTTAGGCCAGCTAGCTCTGTTTAATTGCTGAACTTGCTCGCTTAAGAAAGGTGGGTGTGCTGTAGTCTCCTTTGTGTAGCCAAATTATGAAATGATGTGGATGACCACTATAACCAGGGAAATTCAAACCAACCTTTTTGACGTTCAAACTCATCACACACGGGTTAAGCTATCTGAATCGTTTGTGATGTTCACATATCATACACAGTTCGGAATAAGGGACCGTGTCTGATGACACTTTGCACGCTAGTTTTTTCGCTGAAGCGATTCCAAATTTTTGACTTACGCGGAAATATCTACCTTGCCGCCCCCTCCCCCTTACCAAAAGCCCCATTTCCCCTATTTCTGCCTTCCTTTTCCAAGTTGAAACCTTCACTTCTTGCTTGAAGTGCCGCCTCCTCACCGGCGTCCCTCCTTCACGCTGCTCGGCCTCGTCTATCCAGGTAGGTAATCCACACCCGACCCCCATCATCCTCCTCCTTTGACATCCCACATGCCCCGACCGCCGGTGCGATACCTTCCACCCAAATCATCAATCCCTCCACCAAATAAAAGCCGCCCTAAGCCATGGTGCACACAGTATAGCCAGGAGCTCAAGGAGCATTTGGCAGCGGAGAAGCAAATCACAGTCGCACACGTGGATGAGGTTGCGATGGCTGCCATTCATGCCGACCCCCAGATCTGGGAGGAGCACCTCGCAATTTGCTAGCTACGTCGGTTAAGCATGCTCGGTTTACCCGTTGCGTGTGCTGCTCCTGCCTTTCCTTAACAAATTATAGTGAATTGTGCTATATAATTTTACGATGCAATATGTTGCTCTAGTGTATATGTTATATATGTCGTGCAGTGTGGTGCTCACTTATTAACTGTTTGATTAATTAGTTGTGGTCTTAAGTTAACTGTTTGGTTCAATTCTGCAAATGTGATGTTCAATTCTTCAGGCTGCAATTTTGTATTGTCTTCCATGTGAGAAATAAATCGAATTTATCTTTACAAAATACATGAGAAGCGAACACAATTCCTATATTTCCAGGTTGTCAAGCATGCTTGGTTTGGTTATACATTGTGCAATGTGGTGCTTAGTTAATGTTTGGTTCATTTGTGTTGTGGTGTTTAGTTAACGGTTTGGTTCAATTCTGCAATGCGATGTTCAATAGTTGTGGGTGCATTCTATTATTGTATACCATGTGAGAAATAAATCAAATTTGGCTGTACTAAATACATGAGAAACAAATACAATTGCTATATTTCCAAGTTGTTAGCATGCTTGGCTTGGTTAACTGTCTGATCTTCTATTATGAGTATGTTATATTGTGCAATATTGTGCTTAGTTAACATTTGGTTCATTTGTTGTGGTGTTTAGTTAACTGTTTGGTTCAAATTTGCAATGCGATGTTCAATTGTTGTGGGTGCATTCTGTTATTGTATACCATGTGAGTAATAAATTGAGTTTGGCTCTAGTAAATACATGAGAAACAAATACAATTGCTACATTTCCAAGTTGTTAAGCATGCTTCGTTTGGTTAGTTGTTTGATCTTTTATCAGGAGTATGTTATATTGTGCAATGTGGTGCTCAATTAATGTTTGGTTCATTTGTTGTGGTGTTTAGTTAACAACTTGGTTCAATTTTGCAATGCAATGTCCAATTGTCGTGGGCAGAATTTTGTATTGTTGTGCATGTGAGGAATAAATCAAATTTGGATGCACTTAATACATGAGAAACATATACAAGTGCTATATTTCCTAGTTCTTAATCATGCTTGGTTTGGATAAATGAGTTTTCCATGTGGCTCGAATTAATCTAATGAATCCACAATGTTCTTAGTTTTCATCAACATATTTTACTAATAGCATGCGAACCCTTACTTAACCTGATGACTAACTACCTTATATGTGTTGCAGGGAAACAATGGGAAGCACTGAGGTTCAGAATCGAGGTTAGCATGTGCATGGTGCGTTGTCTAATAGCACATTATTGTGCAATTGCAGGAACCATTCTAATATTTAGGTTTTTAACAATTTGGTCTTGCACATGCAGGTCTTGCTATCAGAGGTTTTGACCCACTGTTTGACCCATATTGCATATGGGGAAATGAGTTGTCCATGAATATCAATCAAGTCAAGAAACTCAGAAAGATTGATAGGATAAAGAAATTAGCAAGAAAAAACAACAAGATCTCTCTCTACACAATGAAGAAGACATCCATTCACCACTAGATGGTACTAACTATTATACCTTACCATTTTTTGTTCCTTTGCCCCATTTCCAATATAGAGAAGATATTTATGCGCATCCTTGTTTTCAGGCCTTTCCAAAGCAGTTCACTGATGATTACCTCTCAAACCACCTCCATGGTCAGGAGGCGAGGAAGGTTTTCATACAACACCCATGGTTCAATATTCAAGTGTTCCTGAAGTGGAAGAAGGACGGACGGTCAATCATAAATAGGCACTGGCCTAAAGTTGCCAAGACCTTCAACATGAATGAAGGCTCAATATTCGCCTTCCGCTTTAGCAGTTTTCCAGATGAGATGCATCTGTCTATGTATAGTCTATGATGCTAATTTCGAAAGGTTCTACATGTTGCATGTGAAACTTGGTGCTGGTGCAGTTGTGTAATGGGTAGCTGAGTGCTGAAGCTATATCATGTTGTACTCTGATGTATTTCAATTATGAAATCCTGCTTCCTTAATATGGAAATGAAATATAATATGTGCTTAATATGAATGTCAATTAGATTAATAAATGGATTATTAATAATAGGGAAATTAGCCTACTAATGGCGAATTAGCCTGCTAATTGGGTTTTGCTATTGCGAACAGTTATTGAGAAAATACCATGGACGATGACCTCATGCAATGCACATAGTTTCTAGGAATAAGCCGTGTTGGATCAATGAACAATCACACACGACCTTCTCTTGAAAACTGTTTGCGTTAGGCCACCTTGCGCAAACGTCTACCACATAAAATTGTGTCTGATGGACAGCCTTTGCAACACATTTTCTTCTACGCACCGTGTGTGATGCATTCAATAATGTAAATGATAAAATTGTTAATATCGCGTGCAATGGAAACACTATCACAAACGATTCGACGGGGAAAATTGTGTCCGATGTACCCGTGAACGGAAACGTTTTCCTTGGAGCGACTGTGTGGGATGTACATACGAATGGAAAGGTTTGGCGGGGACTGACTGCATGGGATGTACTTGCGACCGAAAACAATTTCGCATGTATAATTGTATTTTTAGCTCTACTGTACATATTACCGTATTTGAGCACTGGCCGGTCGCACACGACCTCATTTTGCCGAGTGTGTATGCTGGGAGGGCATATCCCCGACGGTTTCTGGGTTGTGTGGGAAGGACTATCAGATTACGGGTTCCGGCAAACCCTTGAGGTTCGAACACTGGGTGCACACGAAGATCTCTCTCCCCCTAGCTCACGCTCTAGCGACGATCTCAAAGCCTAGCTCGCCGAACCCGAGGAACAAGGGACACAAGATTTTATACGGGTACGTGCCACCGTTGTGGTGTAATACCCTACTCCAGTGTGGTGTGGTGGATTGCCTTGTAGGCTTAGGATGAACAAGTACAAGGGATAATAGCCTCCTGAGGAGAGGAGTTATTGAGCTCTGTGAGCTCGTATGGTGGTCTTGGTGGAATGGATCCAGTCCAAGATGAGATGCCTCCCTACGGTGGTGGCTAGTCCTATATAGAGAGGCCCGGGTCCTCTCCTGAAATATAAGGCGGGAAGGGATCCCACAACGGCCAATTTGAAGGGGGACAACTACTACAAGTTATCCAGACAAAAGGTGGTCTTCACCTGCCAAAGACTCTGGTGGTGACGCCGTCGTGGGCTCCGTGGTGACCTCCGTCCTGTCGTCCTGCTGGTCTTGGTCTTGTTGCACCAATATGGAAACCTTTGCCTGCTGCCTCGGGACACCTCGCCTGCGCTCGCCCCTTTAGCACCAAATAGGAAACCGGTACTCTTCGTGCGTTGGCGCTCGCATGGCTCCCGCCTGGCCTTGGTCATCATGGCTCACATCATGCGAACCTCGCGAGGTGCCCCTTTCATAGATCTCTCCACCCCTCGGGAGCAAGCCTAGGGAGGCCACCCTTGAGGAGGTCTTGTGTCATCCGCCTTGCGAGGCTTGGCCCCTCGCGAGGGTCTTGAGTGGTTGTTGATGAAGATGGGCTGTACCAGGCCACTGGTAGAGCCACGCCTTGGGCCGCAGGAAGGCAAGTCTGGGTGCCCCATTCCCAGGACGCCGATAGTAGCCCCCGGGCCCAAGGCCCGCTCGTACTTGGCTTCGCGGCAAAGCCAAGGGACAAGTGCGGAGCGCCGCGGGCCCTAATAGCCTGCGGCCTCGATCGATGTGTGGCGACTGACAGAACGTGGGTGCCTCCACTTCCCCATGTAGTCTCGATTTCCGCCTGGCTAGGCAACTATTGTCTTCTTCGTAGCTCCACCTGCCTTATAGGCAGCATTCTTCTCCGCTCCCTCATCTTCCGGAAGGCAGTGGATATCTTCCTCCAGTCCAATCTATCACCAACTCCCCCCGCCACCATGGCACCAAGCCGGAAGAAGAAGGGAAAGAAGGAGTCCCGTACCTCGGCCCCCGTGATGCCGGTCTTCGAGCCCGCAATCGAACGGTCGGTCGTGCTCAACCAAGAGGCGATGGGCAAGGTGCGCCCAGCGCTTGCCGCCAATTTCAATGAGTGTAGGCGACGGTGGCCTGGCCTGCTTCCCGCGCCGAAGTTTACATTACGGCTACCGAGGTCCCCATCCATCTTCACGCGCTCTGGGCAGGCTTGATTCCCCCCTTCTCCAATTTCTTCAATGCGGTGCTCTCGCATTACCAGATCAACGCGCTGCATCTCGATCCCCAATCCATCCTCCTCCTTGATGTCTTTGCCTTCGTCTGCGAAGCCATGGTGGGCATTGCCCCTTGCGTGGCCCTGCTTCGCCACTTCTTCTCGCTGCACCTGACACGTCCTCTCCAACGCTCAGGGTGTGTATTCCTTCAGGCCGTCGTGGTGCCGGCCGGCTTGGGGATCGACTTTGAGCTCTTAGTGGTCGTCGGAGGCTTTAGGAAGAGGTGTGTGTTTGTGGACGTTGGCATGCACAGCCCCCTGCTGTTGCTCCCCCGGATTCCAACTGCTCCGAGCTCTGGTTGGGGGCACGTGAAGCTCATTGATCGGCGGCTCGCCCATATCTGGCTCTGGCTTGCCAGACTAAAGGACCTCGGAGTGACGGCACCCATGGTGGTGAAGGAGTTCATCCAGTGTCGCATCGCTCCGCTTCAACGCCACTCTCGACAAATGTGGACCTTCTCTGGCTATGGGGACCGCATGAGGCTTCAAGCTCTGGCTCTTCCTCCTGAGGGGCGGCGCACGGTGCTCGAGCTCCTGACGGGCGACCCGATGCCAGCCAACCTGCTAAGGAGGGCTGTCTTCTGTACTGCTGCTCGAACAAGGTGGAGTTCGTGAAGCAGATGCTCCTCTTGATGAATGGGGACCACACCCAGTTGGCCTTGAAGGGCCTCACAAGAGCCCTGTCTTCGTGGACCCCCTGCCTGCCGCGAGCATGATGCCCGCCCCAGTAGCGGGCGGAGGGGGGCGGTTGCTGTCGAGCGATGGCAGCGCTGCTGCTGAGGAACCGGCACCACTCAGGACTCCTGAGGTGCCGTCCCCAGGGACCCTGGAGAGTCGTCCTGAGGAAGCGGCCTGGGGGATGACGCAGTCCGATGCTCCCGAGGCCAGAGCCCCCGAGGCCCGAGTGAACTGCCACGAGGCGAGTACCGTAGTCTCCGTGCGGTCTAGCACCCCTGAGGTCGCCTCCTCAGGAGTCACACCATCCGTGCCCGGCCTTGGTGATCGCACCTAGGGCTTCGGCCGGCTCCGACCGAACTTCGCGGCGCTCCGCAAGAGGAAGGGGTCTCCAAGCTGCAGCGGTGACGCCTTACGGCCATTGAAGCAGAGGAAGTACATTGCTATTGACGAGTGAGTACCTTATCTTCATAATTTCTCGAGCGCCGCTTCTCTTCCTGACCATAGTTCTCTTTTGCCAGGGCGATGGAGTTTCCCGAGAAGCAACATTTGCCTACTTCGGGCTCTTTGCTGACCCTGAGTGCTTTGAAGGACCCGCACCCGCACGTCTTGACCCCACGCTGTTGTCGTCCCTCCTTCGCAGTTTGCCCTGGGGTGCGGGGAGTGTGCCGAGGGCCCCATCAATGGACCTCGCCCGCGGCTGCACAGCCTCAGCTCTGGCCTTACCTCCGAGCGACGAGGCCCCGCCCTACCGGGCCTCCGCCGAGGTCTGAATGGCGACCGAAAAAGTGCCGGCCCCCAGCCCCCTGCTGGGAGCGGGAGAGCCGCTTCGAGCTTCTCCTACACATCCTAGCGCGGATGACGGACCCGGCCGCGTGTTTGAGCTTGCACGCGAGCACGGAGCAGTCCGCCACGACCACTTCTGTGAGGCGATGGGCACGCTAAGCCGGCTCGGGGAGGGGCTTGTGGATGTTGACGCCTGCCTCGAAACCGAAGGCCTTTGGCTGGCGGACGAATGGCATCAGCTGAAGGTGGCCATCGACTTCAGGCGTCTCCAGCGCGAGCACGCTAACGCGAAGGCCAAGGCATCCCTTGCCACCTCGCGTGAGGCCTGCACCCAAGCCTTGGAGGAGGCGAGGGAGGCTGACCACCGCCGTGCGGCCGCAGAGGAACGCGAAGGGGAGCTCCGGGCTCTGAACGCCTCTTTGGAGTAGCAAGTCGGGGTTCGTACAGCTGCCTTGGTGTCGATGAAGGGGGCGCCCTTCAAAGAAGAGGAGATGTTGAGGCGCAAGGAGGCACTGATGCTGGAGGCCACAGAGCGCAGCCCCTAGCTTGAACGGCTGAACACCAGGGAGCGCCACGTTGCCCTAGTGGAGGATGCCGCTAGTGTGCGTGAAGTCAGGATCTAAGAGGAGATCGATCATAGCGTGGCGGAGGCTCGGGCGGATCTTGCCAGCAGATATGACCTAAAGCCGAAGCTTGTGGAAGCCGAAGCTGAGGGCAGAACCACGGCCCTCAGGTCAAGGTTGGATCAAGCGGAACAGCATGAGAAGGTCGCTGTGGCGGCCCTGGTCTCCATCCAGGCCGAGCTGGCCTCCGCCCGTGCCGAACTTCTCCCGCTCCAGCAGCGGGTTGCTGATGCTGAGTCCCTCATGCAGCAAAGCAGGGAGGAAGCGCTCCGCTGGTAGACGTTACTGCGCGAGCATGCTCCCATGCTCTGGGCCCTTAGGGTGAGGGCCAACCAGGTACTGGTGCCACCTGCGATGAACACGCCCCTCACCACCATGCAGAGGACTATGCCGGCCATCTTCGCTTCTTCACTGACGTCGTGACGCGCCTAGAGGACAGGGCCAAGAGGGCTCACGAGCTTGTGGAAGAAAAGAGCCGAGGCTTCCCTGGATGCGCGTTCTCCTGCGTCTTTAGCCATCTTCAGAATGTCGACCCCAACTTCGACTTCGACACTGCCATCGCCCCAGTGCCTGGAGCTATCCGGGACAACCTGGTCCGCTGGGTGGATGATAACGTGGATGCTTTGGTCACAGCTTTCGCTTCTAACGCCGATGCAGTCGTGGCCAAGAGGGCTCGCGAGCTTGTGGAACAAAAGAGCCGAGGCTTCCTTGGATGCGCGTTCTCCCGCGTCTTGAGCCATCTTTAGAATGTCGACCCCAACTTCGACTTCGACACTGCCATCGCCCCAGTGCCTGGAGCTTTCCGGGACAACCTGGCCCGCTGGGTGGATGATAACATGGATGCTTTGGTCAGAGCTTTCGCTTCTGACGCCGACGCAGTGGTGGTCGTGGCGGATGAAGGCGACGTGGTCGATCATTGTTAAAACGACGCTGGCGACGAAGCTAGTAGCAAGTCCGGGGGCGATTCAGAAGATGTTGTGAGCGACATGTCTGATTGATCCCACGCTCCTTGTTCTGAACCTGCGTGCAAAAGCTTGGGCATGGCCCCCGAAGATGTAAGTGCATTTTGGGGAGGGGAGCCCCTCATGTAATCAGACTGTTTTTTATTCCCTGAGCCAGACTTAAGGCGTGCCTTTTTGAGTTCTCAAGTTCCTCCGTGAGCTTGCTGCAGTAACTTACCTCAGTCTAAGCGGGCCTCAGACTGGCCTTGTAGTTGTCGATGTGTAGTTCTCCCGAGGGGAGTCCTCCGTGGGCTCGCGAGGTTTCGGGCTTCTGAGGAGCCTGCTAGTCCGCCAGAGAGGGCCTTGTGAGAGAAGAGTGTTAGATCACAGTGAGATGCGCGCGCATACCACGCCCATCCCCCACTCGTGATGTGCTCATAAGGGAGGGGCAGTAGGCACTAGCCTCGAAAGAAGGCACGGAACCAGAAAACTCAAGAAATCAACATGAACGAGAAAAGATGCCCCCCCATGTTTTGCCAATGAAATTTACGACTGCGAGTTCAAATCCAAAAGGCGGCAAATCGAGCTACAAAAAAGGTGTGGAAAGCAAATGGCCGCGTCCGGCACCTAGCTAGTCTTCTTGTCTTCTCACCAGCGTGGAGCCTAGTGCTTTCACTAGTCGTGATCATAGTCAATGGGGGATAGTATCGACGGCCAGCGCTGAGCATGGTGCTTCCACTACGATGTAGGAAGGAGCCCCTGAGGGCCGAGGGTGGCTCTCCGAAGACTCCGGGGCGTGTACAGCCCCACTCATTATTACGTGGGAGTGTCACGGGCAGAGACCTTGACAGGCGCAAGCCTTGCTTCATATTGCCAGATGAGGGCCCCGCCTTGTGCCACCCTCGACCACCGTTGGTGCGTCCGGAAACCAGGACGATGCCAAGGGGAAAAGGGGACACTAGCGGCGCCCTCGGCGACCATGGGACCTCTGCCGGGGGGAGGGCTCGCCGGTGCCTCCCCACCAGAGGACCTACCTCCGGGTGACGGCTTGCCCCGCGCGACATGAGGGAGGGCCTTGCTCCGGACCCCTTCCATGCAGCCCCCAGTGCGCCGCCCCTGATTGGAGTGGGGTTGCCGCGCTGGGGTTGCTGTCCGCCACTGCGGCCTGGTCCACCTATGACCCATGGTTAGCGTAAGCCTGCTCCTGAGATATCAGTGGTACCCTGTGGTGGCTTTCGTTGGTGGGGTCGGCAAGGCTCCTGGGTGGCTAATGGAAGGCTTCGTCTTCCAGCATCTCCTCTTCCCAGGCCGGCTCGAGGAACATGCAGGGGTCGTCCTCTCGTGTGTACTCCTGATCCACCATGCGGGGCACATAGGCTCCCTGAACTGCCTCTCCGGAACCTCCACTGAGGCGCCCTGTGCCCCACGCTGCCGAGCTCAGTGCGCCTCCCTGGTGGTTGTATGGTGGCGCTCGATTGGGACCGCGAGGAGCAACGCCTGCACCTAAGCCACCCGGGGGAGGCAAGGGCGCGGCCGGATGTTCGGCACTGCTGGTCGTGCTGGCGCTGGCGAGCCCTCCTGGTGCACCTAGGAGCACGCGGGCGTGACGAGGCCCATCGTGCGACCTGGCCACAACTTGAGATGTAAGTAGGGAGCAAAAAGGAGGGGTACCCCTGGCTGTAGCATCCAACAGCTCGGCGACGCATTCCAGCAACATGTCGCGGCAGCTCTCCATCAGCCGGCACCGCAGCAGCTCCCGTGCCACCACGAGCGCGGCTCGCATGTTCGCCTGTTCCCGTCGGGTGTGTGGCGCTATCGCTGCTGTGTAGCTTGAGGATCTTGCGGTGGCCCGCGCACGCCGCAGTGTGAGGGTGGAAGGTGTCGGTCCATGCCGCCCGCGTCCCGCGGCATTCGGAGGTGTGCGGGCTGCCTTGAGCGCGGAGTTGAGGTCTCCTTGGGCGGACAGTGCCGCCCTGACGGGCAAAGCAGCCCACTGGTCAGCGTTGGTCCTCGGGATACCGGACATCGAGACCGCGGGGTGTTGGCGGATCAGCTGACAGAAGAGAGGCTTCGGCGCACCCCTACCGGGCGCACCAAATGTCGGATTACGGGTTCCGGCAAACCCTTGAGGTTCGAACACTGGGTGCACACGAAGATCTCTCTCCCCTAGCTCACGCTTTCGCCATGTTCTCAAAGCCTAGCTCGCCGAACCCGAGGAACAAGGGACACAAGAGTTTATACTGGTTTGGGCCACCGTTGTGGTGTAATACCCTAGTCCAGTGTGGTGTGGTGCATTTCCTTCTAGGCTGAGGATGAACAAGTACAAGGGATGAACAGCCTCCTGAGGAGAGGTTCTCTTGAGCTCGGTGAGCTTGTATGGTGGTCTTGGTGGAATGGATCCAGTCCAAGATGAGATGCCTCCCTACGGTGGTGGCTAGTCCTATATATGGAGGCCCGGGTCCTCTCCCCAAATATTAGGTGGGAAGGGATCCCACAACGACTAATTTGAAAGGGGACAACTAGTACAAGTTATCCTGACAAAAGGTGGTCTTCGCATGTGAAAGACTCTGGTGGTGATGCTGTCGTGGGCTCCGTGGTGACTTACGTCCTGTCGTCCTGCTGGTCTTGGTCTCGTTGCACCAATATGGAAACCTTTGCCTGCTACCTTGGGACTCCTCGCATGCGCTTGCCCCTTTAGCACCAAAGAGTCAACCGGTACTCCAAGCGCGCTGGCACCCGCCTGGCCTTGGTCGTCATGGCTCATGTCATGCGAACCTCGCGAGGTGCCCCTTGCATAGATCTCTTCACTCCTCGGGAGCCAGCCTAGGGAGGCCGCCCCTGAAGAGGTCTTTTGTTGTCCGCCTCGCAAGGCTTGGCCCCTCACGAGGGTCTTGAGTGGTTGTTGATGAAGATGGGCCATACCAGGCCGTTGGTGGAGGCACGCCCTGGACCGCAGGCAGGCAATTCTGGGTACCCCCGTTCCAAGGACGCCGACAAGGACCCCCCTATTGCCCACATTCACTTGGTGACGGTTCCAAATGCCCTCGCGAAAAGGGTTTAAAAATCATTTGTATAGCACCTCGCTGTACCAGTGTCCCATTGCAAGAAAAACCAATCTAGTTGGCCAAAACAAACCGATAGTTCGAAGAGAATTGCAAAGATGTCAAATCATGAATAAAAGAATTCAGAGAAGATTCAAAAAATATTCATAGATAAGCTGATCATAAATGCACAATTCATCGGATTTCGGCACACACACCGCAAAAAAGTATTACATCGAATATATCTCCATGAACATCGAGGAGAACATGGTATTGAGAATCAAAGAGAGAGAAGAAGCCATCTAGCTACTAGCTATGGACCCGTTGGTCTATGGTAAACTACTCACATTTCATCGGAAGGGCAATAGAGTTGATGTAGAATCCCTCCATGATCGAACCCCCCCCCCCTCCGGCAGGGTGCCGGAAAAGGTCCCTAGATGGGATCTCACAGTTACATAAGGTTGTGTTGGTGGAAAAGTGTTTTTGTGGATGCCTCTGGTGGTTTGGTGATATTTGGGAATATATAGGCGAAAGACTTAGGTCAGGAGAGTAACGAGGGGCCCACAAGGGTGGGGGCATGCCCTTCCCCCTGGGCGCGCCCTTCTTCCTTGTGTCTGCCTCGTGGCTCCTCCGACTTCATCTCCAAGTCTCCTGGTGCAAGAAAAATCATCGCGAAGGTTTCATTCCGTTTGGACTATGTTTCGTATTCCTTTGCTGCGAAACTCAAAAACAAGGAAAAAACAAGAACTAGCACTTGGCTCTAGGTTAATAGGTTAGTCCCAAAAATAATATAAAATAGCATATTAATGTATATAAAATATCCAAAACTAATAATATAATAGGATGGAACAATAAAAATATATAGATAGGTTGGAGACGTATCACCCTCTCAGCTACTCATGAGAAGCTTTCCTACGATTATCTTCAAAGGAAGCAAGATCTAGAGAAACTGAGAGTATCGCATGAAGATCTTCAAAAGGAGAAGGATTCACTACTTTCTCAACAGATGAGTTCCGCTCAGGAAGATTTTGTACCATCATTTTTAAAATGTCTTGAGCGTGAAAATGTTATCTCTATTCCTGAATGTTCCACTGCCTCTGATGTTACAATATCTTCAACTACTGATGTGGTACCTAACCCCTCCACTTAGGATACCACTACTATTGCTGATGAGAATGCTAGGTTGAAGACATTGCATTAAATAGGCATGTACAAAAGCCTCAAAGGGCATCAGACACTATGTGATGTCCTCAAGAAACAGATTTTGAACGGAAACCCTAGGAAAGAGGGTGTGGGTTTCGAGAGGAAAATGAATGTTGATGGCTCTTACTGGAAGCCTGAGCAGTACCCCAAAACCACATGGGTTGCTGCAAAGGGACCTTCAATGGACCTATCCACTTTATCTGGTTTCACTTATGCTAACCACAATATCATTGATGAATCCTTTTACGCCAATTATAAGTTGTTTAAGAACCAACATGGTGAAGTGTTTGCCAGGTTTATTGGTACTAACTGCATGAATGGACCAGCTTTGAAGAAGATCTGGGTGCCCAAAAGTTGTCTTGAGAAGCTTCCCATGAATGTCATCATGACACCACCTGGGAAGAAGACAAACCCCAAACCAAAGGCTTCATATGGCCCAAAGTTTTCTTATAGACAGAGAACCTCACAAGGTCACCCTAACGCTAATGTTTTGCAGGGAAATTATCATCAGACTCGTGAATATGAGAGTGTTTCTTCTAACCTCTATGTTCACAAATCAAGGAAGTTTTCTACATATTCTTATGAGTATTATTCACCTCCTGCAAAATTATTTGCTAGGGCTCCAAAGCCAAAATTCTCAGATGCTGCACTTAGACTCATTGCTTCTAAGCCACCCCTGAAGATGTGGGTGGTCAAGAAGAATTAACTTTCTCTTGCAGGGAAAGGTCTCCAGCCGGAAATCAAAGACTTCTGACGCCGATGCTAGGGACGTAGAACATCTTGTGGGACGCAAGATAAAGTGCCAAAATGGTCTTACCATGTATTTTGTCCCAGGGTTTCTTGACAAGCATCCTATCTTACTAAACAAGAATCTTAACTTTGATAACATGCTTGTTCGTTATATGTTTGTGCTTCACAATACTCTTGGTGAAGCCTATCCCGCTAACTCCACTATAGGGTACGACTCCGAAAGCTACTGAATGGATAATGGATAGTGGATGCACTAACCACATGATTGGTGATCAAAGTCTTCTCATGGATTCTACCCTACGTCCATCTACTAAAAGTCACATCACTTTCGCTAACACTGGTAAAAGCAAGGTATTGGGCCCAGGTAGAGTTTCTATCTCAAAGGATCAACACATGGATAAAGTGATGCTTGTTGAATCCCTTGGTTACAACTTAATGTCTGCCTCAATGCTTTGCCATGTGACTATGATCGTGATATTTGGAAAATATCATTGCCTTGTGCTTATGGAAACTAACACAACTCTAGCTTTTTGAAGGGTATCAAAGAGGTAATTTGTATATGGTAGATTTCTCAGTAGGACTAGAACTTGCCGTATGTCCTCTAGCAAAAGCTTCAGAGTGTTGGCTTTGGCATCGAAGGCTAGGACATGCCAGCATGAGGAACTTGTACACTCTCGTGAAGAAGAAGCATATCATTAGCATCGAGGGTTTCGAGTTCAAGACATATCATCTATGTGGTGCTTGTGAAGCCGGGAAGGTGACTAGGGGTAAGCATCCCTCGTAGATAATCATGACTGTATCATGCCCCTTCGAGCTACTACACATGGACTTATTTGGTCCTAGTCATTACTCTACCCTTACTACCACTGCACATCTCTATGGCTTTGTTATTGTTGATGATTATTCAAAATACACTTGAGTGCACATAATTGTCTACAAGAATGAATTGTAGGATGTCTTCAGATGCTTCGCCAATCATGCCATGACCAATTATGACATCAAGATCTCGCACATCAGGAGTGACAATGGCACATAATTCAAGAACACCGGCCTGGACACTTATCTTGATACATTGGGCATCACCCATGAGTTCTCTGCTCCATACACACCTTAGCTGAATGGCATCATGGAGTGCAAGAACAGAATCCTCATTGAGATGGCACACACGATGCCTGATGAATACAAGACTCCAAGAAAGTTCTGGCCTGAAGCCATTGATACTGCTTGCCACATCATCAATAGAGTTTATCTTCATAAGTTCTTAAAGAAGACACCCTATGAACTTCTCACTGGTAACAACCCAAACTTTAGCTATTTCAAAGTATTTGGTGCTAGGTGCTGGATCAATGTCGGGGGTTGGGTGCGACATATGCCAATGGATGTCTTATCATGGTGGGAGCGAGTAGAACGTCGTCGGTTCCTGGAAGCGGGATGAGGCGTAGACACGAACGCCGGCATACCTTACCCAGGTTTGGGGCTCTCCTAGGAGATAACAACCCTAGTCCTGCTCTGCGGGGTCTCCGCATGATCACTAAGGCGCAAGTGAGTACAATGGTTCTCCTCAAGCTATATGCTAGATGTAGGAGAAGGCAGGCTCGCTCTCTCCTTCCTCTAGGTATGAGTCTAGTTCTAACAGGTTCAGCACCCTTTTGCATGGGTGCCCTGGGGGGTTTATATAGGCCTACCCCCCAGGGGTACAATGGTAATATGGCCGGGTGTAGGGCCCGGTTGTAGTGTCTCTGGTCACCGGCTTCTTCGCTGGCTGCTGGGGCCCGCCGCCTATTGGGCCCCGCCGACTGGTCAGGTACGGATCCGATAGGCTGCTCCCGCCGCTCACGGGTCGTATCGGCTGCTGATTAATGTAGTCGTGGCGCTAATGATGCATGCTTGGTCAGGGGAGCGTGGCTAAAGTCCCGCCGCCTAGTGGGAGATCACTGTAGCCACTCCCTATCTCATCTGGTTAATGGTGCATGGGCCCCGAGGGGGGAAAGGGCCGCCTGTTGGGAGCCGGCCCCCCTCAAGCCCAATTGGTCAAGCCTTCGCCGGCTTCCGGGCTATCGCTGCCCAGTAGGGCCCACCGCCTGCAGGCCGTACTGACAGGTCGACGTGGGAACAGGGCTTGGCCTTCTAGCAGGGACGTCAGGGATGGAGTGGCAACAGTGTTACGTACAGGCAGAGATCTCCGCCCGTACGGAGCACTGTGGCCACGCTCGGCCCTAGATATGGGGGGATGAACTACACTGTAGCCTCACCATGTCTCATCCTCTTGAATGGGAGCGCAGACTTCGAGAGCGCGGTGAGCCGCCTTCTAGGAGTCGGCCTCTCTAGAGGCTGCCCGCAGGAAGTCAGCCCGTCTTGGAGACGCCTTCTTGAACTCGGCCGCCTTCCGGCAGCCGGCCGCTTGGGACAGCCGACCACCAGAAGGCGACACTTCTTCTTGATGTCTTGAGGGGCGCAGCCAGCCCCGATGTCTTGCAAGTCTCAGGGACCCGGGTTGGGCTACCGTGGACCATTACTCTGAAAGTAGTCCCCAAAACTGGTGAGGTGTCGCAGCTGGTAAGCTAAGAAGTCTCAATAGTTTCCTCCTCCGAGTGTTCTGGTCTGAATCCTCGTCTGACTCCTAGCATGCCGAGTGGAGGGAGTCGGCCACCGCCAATCGGAATCGTCTGAAAACTTTGAACGCGACGGCAAGAACCAGGTGGCTTATTAGCGAAGACTCCAAGCCCGCCGCCTGCTATGGGCACACCACTTGGCGCCAACCAACTGGACTAGCCTGCTAGCTCACGCGCGCGATGGGACGTGACAGCAGGCTCGGCCCGCCACTACCGGGCCTCGGCACACGAGCGGATCTGCCGCGGCAGAGGCGGCCGGTTGAGCTTCCCCATGGAGTTACCATGCGTGGTAACTCGTGCGATAAGCGGGGGGATGTGGGGTCGTGGGCACAGTTAATCCCACGATCCCACGCTCAACCCGTCGGCTTCGTAGCCCGATGGCTATAAGTAGGGGGAGGGAGGGGGAGCGGCGGAGCACGTGCGCCCTCCTGCCCGTACTCTTGCCTCTTTCTTCCTCCTCTTGCCGTGGTGCCCTCGAACTCCGCCATAGCGTTGCCGCCGCCAGTTTCCTCCTAACTCTTCCGCCCCAAGCCCTTCTTGGACCTGCCTCCCCCAGCTCCGCTGCTGCGCCATTTGCTTCATCGAGCTCTTCATGGCGCGCAAGCAGGGAGGAGACTAGGACGGGTCGAACGTCCATGACCACCACATCGCCTTCCTCTGCGACACGCAGCGTCTCCCCGATGCCGATTACGTGAAGGCACGCGTGCCTCCTGAGGGGGAGATTTCGCCGGTGCCGGGAGAGGGCGAGCGGGTCGTCTTCCGCTCGCACTTCATCCGCGGCTTCAGCCTGCCAGCGAGCGGCTTCCTCCGCTCGTTCCTCGACTTCTACCATCTCCAACCTCACCACATCATGCCCAACACCGTGATGCTCCTATCCGCCTTCGTCACCATGTGCGGAGGCTACCTCGGTATCCTTCCCACCATCGAGTTGTGGGGAGCATTCTTCTACACCAAGTTGGGCACCTCAGTCCGGGAGGTGGCTGCTTAGTGCGGTGCCTTCGTCGGCGTGCGCCATCCGACTCCAAGGAACGCCTTCCCCTCCATCAAGCTACCACAGTCGATCAAGATGTGGCAGCAATCTTACTTCTATGTGGAGAACATCAACCTGGCCGTCAACTTCCTCAACCTGCCGGCCTACGAAGCCGGCCCGCCAGCAGAACCTTTCGGCAGCCGGCTGCTTGGGACAGCCAACCACCAGAAGGCGGCACTTCTTCTTGATGTCTTGAGGGGCGCAGCTAGCCCCGATGTCTTGAAAGGCTCAGGGACCTGGGTTTGGCTACCCGTGGCCCATTACTCCGACAATCAAGGATCTGCATCACACTTCAAAATTTGCACTGAAAACACATGAAGGTTTTATGCTTGGTTATGGAAAGGATTCGCACACCTACAGAGTCCTCAACTTCTTTCACTGTAAAGTGCTTGAAATTGTAGATGTGCGGTTCGATGAAACTAACGGCTCGCATAGAGAGCACATGCCAAATGTGCTAGATGAAGCCTCTCATACTGAATCTATCAAGAAAATGGGTACTAGAGAAGTCGTACCCATGGAGGAACAGGCTGAAGAAGAAATCATCATTTCTGCAACAAATCAACATGAAGACAATGCCCAGCCTGAAGCCAATGCTGAAGATGAAGACAATAATCAGCATGGGCAAAATCTTCGCTAGTTTATCCTCGGGTTGCAAATAAAGTCCAAATTGAGAAGATCATGGACAGTATAAATGCACCTGGTTCACTCAATCGTTCAAGAGCAACACCACTAGCAAACTTCCATGGGCACTTTGCATTTGTTTCTATGTAACATCCCAAAATTCTAAATTTTGGAATGTTATAATAAATAGATAGATTGATTGTTTTCTTGATTGTTGTGTGATCGATTGAGTGATTTTCGAAACTTTTTGAAAGTTAAATGAGAGGGAATAAAAGGACTTTCCCAAACTTTCACCTTTTGCATTTTGATCTCCGTGAATTCAAATTCTTTTCGAACACGAAACCCTAGAGAGAAGATAACATGACTTCTCCCTTTTTTTTAAAATGAAAAGGGGTGTTGAAAATATTTGAATTTCATTTGAAAATATTTCCAGTTCAGAAACTTTAAGCAACTCAATGATTTTCACGAGAGAAGATAAAATGACTTCTTCAAATTATATGAAATATGAGTTGGAAGTTTCAAGGATCAAAATTCAAAGTCCTTTTGGAATTAATTTTCAATTTGGAGTTATTTGAGTTTTATTCAAATTATTTTTCTCCAAAAACAAAATACATGGAAAATAGGGTAACATGATTCCCTACAATAGAAAATTGGAGAAAAATTAATTTGAAATCATTTTGGTATTTTTTAAATGATTTTTATTGAATTTCATTAGACCAATAGCACTCTTTGATTTATCTGAATTTGTGTGGATTTTATATGGCATTATAAAATGTCAATGTTGTAGAAAATCTTTTTCTGCAAATTTTGGTATATTGTATGCCTATATAATATT